>NW_009710492.1:6184-20113 GCF_000703405.1 Apaloderma vittatum | reverse complement strand
CTTTCCCTAATTTGAGAGTACATGTCAGTTGTTCTGAGTAATTACCATTCAGTTATGAAGCAGTTAATCTCCGAAGTAAGCATCAAAACACAGGAAAGTCTAAATTTATCTCCAGCTGTAAAATAACATGACATCTTTAGTATATTTTCATCCCACATTAGATTTTTGGTTGTTCTGTTTGTTTCTTGGGGGCGCAATAATTATTTCTGTAATTAAACCTACACATTTACATTCTTCTCTTAAATTCGGTATTTTGAGTTCTTCCCTCATTTTTACCCATTTACAATAATTAACAAATGTATATATTGTCATAAAAAAACCCACAAACCCTTACTAAATGTACGTCAGTACAGCATTTCTAGTGATCTCAAAGATATCTGCTCCAGGTCAAATGGGAAGGTATTTTTGTATCTTAAGAAGTATGGTGGACAACAGTACTAGGCAGATGTTCCCTTTCAAGAAACTGATTTTAGTAGAGAACATAGTTGTTTCAGGAAAATAATATACATTAGGATATATATGTGTGTATGTATATATATATATTAGAAGGGGCACTTTACTGCGTTTTCTCAATAATTAACCAACTTTCTCACACTGCACCAGACTGTGTGTTGTTCAGTAAGTAGTTACTAGGTCATTCCTAGAACACTAAAACATTCAGTGTGGCATTCGTGTAACTCTTCTTCGTTCACGAACAGCATCTTAAAACTTAATTGCTATCAAATAATAAGAAACAGTTTTCATCAGTTGTTTGATTCATGAGAAGAGACTTTATTTCTGAATTTATTTAGGTTGTATCAGGAAAATTAGGAAGCTTTTTAACAGTTAGCAATTATTTTAACTTTTAAAGTTAGGATCCCATTTGTAGTAATCTCAGTTTTTTGCAACTACTTTTTGTTGAGAAACCCGTGCGGAAAGCATGCATTTCTGAAATATACAGCTAATTCTTTGAAGATATTTTACTAAGAATCCAAGTCCTTTTCCTTGCTGATTTTTTTCCCGTGTGGAAACCTTGTTTCTGAGCAGAGGTTTAACCTTCCAGCATGGAAAATGTTAAGTGGATCAGCCATAGCTGACTTTTTTATTTTCTCGAGAGAAGTAAAACCCTAAGGTAAATAACAGGAATAGTAATAATATATTGGAGACCCCACTAATACTTTGGATTTTCTGAACCTTAGTATTTTGAATAGCCTGGCTTTCAAACGGTTTTTGTACTCTGTCTAGCCATTATGAAATTGAAGAGCGTATGTAATTTTGCATAGAAGTACCTACCATTTCTCAGTGTGATCTTCACACTTAAGAAAATTAGACCTGCAACAGAAGTCTTTGTTCACTGTCAATGCTGTTCTTCCAAAGAGATTAGTGGATATAAGAGGAAAAAATACATACTATAAGTTTTTTACTCTATTTCATTAGTATCATAAGGATAAGTTCCTCAACGTATTTTGTGAGTAATTGTTTTTCGTTTATTAGGTTTCACTTACACTATTTGATCCACAACCTTATTTTATTACCACAGTCACATTAGCGTTTCCCACATGTTGCTCAATATTTTCTGTATTTTGGCTGTCATCCTTTTGTTTGTTTGCCGAGTCCTAGAGAAATTAATTTGTAGTTATGAGATGACGTTTGTGGTCTTGTTGATGACGCTAGAGAGGATGTTCACTCTCAGAGTGCCAGACCAGTGTGTGGTGTTTCTCCTGAAGTAACCAACCCGTTGAGGTTGGAGGTGATTGTGCTGTGAGAAGTCAGGAGCAACCACATCGCTTCCAGTTTCTTTAAACTGCACTGCTGCAGTCTGAAAGTGGCAAATGTATCATAGCTGGATCCTCATCAGGTGGGAGAGGACACTTCATCTCATCCTGGAAGATGTGATCTTTGGATACTCTTTGGAAGGAAGATTAGACTTCTACAGTGTTCCTTTTGTTGCATTAGCAACTGGGTTTTGTGTTAGTCACAGGTATCTTTTTAGATATTTTCTCGTACTCTACTAGAATGTAGTTGTCTGCTGGGACATTGAGGTTAACTTGATTTCTCACTTGAATTGAAAATCAATTCAAGTACCCCTTAGTCATAATGCTATAAAGTACATTTGAGAAGCTGATCTAGTGTTGCATTATATTTGAGTTTGTGCTGGGAATTGAGTCCTAGCATTCTGAAATGGAAGTTTTCATAAGATCAGAGGTGCTTTTTTTTTTCTTTTTTTTCTATCTGTTAATAGAATTGACTTTAATGAGAAGTAGCTATAAATTAGGTTTTCCCATACTATGGAGGGAGTAGTGACTGACTTTGCTTAGTTGCTATTGTGGGATTATTACTACTTTTTTACTTGCAGGGATCCAACACAATATACTAATAATTTTATATATGATTCTGAGAATCTTTTAATTAAGTATTTATGGTTGGGTTGCAGCTAATGAAGATGAATTCAATAAACAGGCAGAAGTACTAAATGGATGAATAGCACTTGGGCTGTACATAACACAGACATTTTTAGGTGTGGTTTTTGGTTCATGTTCAGGCTTATCTAAGGTGAAATACAGTTTTCCAGATTAATTTTTTTGGTAACTTTTAATTAATCTTTTTAGATTTGTTTTACTTCTGTGGAATTTTTTTTTCTTTAGTCTCATCTACCAATGACTCTGGAAAGGAAGTTTACATTTCAGCCATTTATTAGTCACTTTGCCTCCCTGCCTTGCTTGTTGTTTTGACCACTGGCCTAAATTCAGTGGCAGGGAAAGACTCGTTTGTGTCACCCCAGACAGTTACCTACTGCATTTGGCCTGCTGGCTATGCACATCCATGATTCAGCCATCAGCACCCAAGCATTTCTGAATTAACTGTGTCAGGCAGCTGTTGCTGCAGCTCAGGGTGTGATTACAGGTGGTGGAACAGAGGGAAGGAGGTTGGGGGTAGTGAAGGTGTGTTGG
This sequence comes from Apaloderma vittatum, assembly GCF_000703405.1. NCBI lineage: Eukaryota > Metazoa > Chordata > Aves > Trogoniformes > Trogonidae > Apaloderma > Apaloderma vittatum. The sequence goes on along the minus strand of NW_009710492.1, from coordinate 17,183 downwards.
GGTGGAAGAGTTCATATGAGAAGAAGGTGATGGCGTTTGGGGTAGAAATGCAGGATTCACATGCGGAGAAGGTTGAATCCATTCCATTTGATTGGTCAGCTCGATCTTTTGTGCTTAACACTTGGGTGATGCTGATCGTGGAATAGCTCTGGAGAAGTTGTAGAGACTGTATGACAGCGGGTTAGAAAGGCTTTGGGACTACGCAGACTTCAGACAGACCCAGTTCTTACAGAAGTGTGGCAGCAAGAGAGGCACAGAGAGCACGTGAACAGCATGGAGTGCTTAAAGCAGTCTATTCAATTTTCTCTAACTATGACATGTTTGGACTAATATAAATGAGGTGCACAAATTTATTTCAATAATGTGAATTTCATAGCAGTGTTCAAGGATATTTTCTATTATGCTTAAGTGTACAGATTGTCAGCTATGATATGGAGCAGCATTTTCTGGGTTTTATTTTTAATGTGGGGGGAGGAGGACAAATCTCAGGTATCAATGAATTTTGCAGGCAAATGTTTAGGTCTAGCCTGTTTTTCTAATTTCTTCAGAATGTGGTCTGGAAATTTTACAGATCAGAGTGAATTCCTGCTACTTTTAAAAAATTGTGAAGAGCTTTTTTGTGCTGTTGAATTAATGTGTTTTGCTCTAATATTGTAGCTGTGACAAGAGTTTCTGGCTTTGATAAACAAGTCATATTATCACAGATATAAGTAGGTACATATTCTGTACTTAAAATCACTCTAAGTTATGTATAAACTACTGTTTAAATATCTTTTTTTTAAATATTACCAAATTTGTGGAAGTAGAAGACAAAGTACATACCTTGGATTTTACTTTTCTAATAACTGTTCGTGTATGTAACATTTTTGTTTAGTCTCTTTTTATTGTCAACTTTGCTTTTATATGTTGTAACAGAGAATAGTATCTCACTTGCTTGGAACAAGCCACTTGATCTTTATCCATTTCCCATCTGTTAAATGGTGATTGATGTCTTTTATTATCTGAATGACAGTAATACTTGAAACCTGTGCATGCAATGGAAGGTATTCTATGAACTGTTGTATTGATATTCCTGTGCTGTGTTTCAAACTATCCATGCATTTATATGCAAAGCTGTGGTGTTTAAAAATACACTGCCCATCAAAAATTAGTCTAAATAGCTCAGTGGCACATTTAAGCAAATAGAGAACTTGCTATTTTTATCCATTTCTTGCCTATTTTCCTGTTGATGATGGCATTGTAGATGAAAAATATACCATTTGAATTGATGCTTAAATTTAAAAAAGAAAAAACAAATTATAGACATTGTAGTTCTGTGGAGAACTGAAAAAAGAAATACAATGAAGCAGGCATCCAATACCACTTTTCAGTTTGTAGCCACCGTAGAAATGAAGCTTTTTTTATAGTAAGTATGAGAACAAAGTAAACTTAGAATCTCTGCAGCATATGCTTAATTTTACAACTGCATATAGTTCCAATTTTTAAATGGGATTACAATATTCACTTTGACAAGCTATCTACCATGCACCTACTGTTCCAGGTAAACATTTGTAGAAAAAGTTTTGTGAAGACAGATCAAATACCACTGTTAAGGACAAGTATTTCTTCTTATACTTTCATGTTTTGTTTTTCACAGAATCACAGAATGTTAGGAGTTAGAAGGGACCTTCAAAGATTGTTTAGTCTAACCCCCCTGCCAGAACAGGATCACCTACAGTAGGTCAGATGGGAACGTTCCAGGCGGGTTTTGAATGTCTCCAGGCAAGGAGATTCCACAACCTCCCTGGGCAGCCTGTGCCAGTGCTCTGTCACCCTCACAGTGAAAAAGGTTTTTCTAATGTTTTTGTGGAACCTCCTATGCTTCAGCTTGTATCCATTGCCCCTTGTCCTGTCATTGAACGTCACTGAAAAGAGCCTGGCTCCGTCCTCCTGATACTCACCCTTTATGCATTTATAAACATCAATGAGATCACCCCTCAGCCTCCTCTTCTCCAAGCTAAAGAGACCCAGCTCCTTCAGCCTTTCCTCATAAGGGAGATGTTCCACTCTCTTCATCATCTTTGTGGCTCTGTGCTGGACTCTCTCAAGCAGTTCCTTGTCTCTCTTGAGCTGAGGGGCCCAGAACTGGACACGATATTCCAGATGTGGCCTCACCAGGGCAGAGTAGAGGGGGAGGAGGACCTCTCTCTACGTACTAGCCACCCCCCTTCTAATACACCCCAGGATGCCATTGGCCTTCTTGGCCATGAGAGCACATTGCTGGCTCATGGGCATCCTGCTGCCCACCAGGATCGCCAGGTCGCTTTCCCCTCCGCTGCTCTCCAGCAGGTCAGTCCCCAGCTTATAGTTGCCTCTCAGATTGGTCAAACATGACTTCCCCTTGGCAAAGCCATGCTGACTACTCCTAATAACCTTCTCATCCTCGATATGCCCAGAGACAGTGCCAAGGATAAGATGTTCCATCACCTTTCCAGGGATGGAGATGAGGCTGACTGGTCTGTAGTTACCCAGGTCCTCCTCCTTGCTCTTTTTGACGACCAGAGTGACATCTGCTTTCTTCCAGTCCTCAGGCACCTCTCCTCTCCTGTTCTCCATGATATTTTTTATTGATAAAAAATATAACTGTATCTCAGTGTGGGGGTTTTTTGTTTGTTTTTCAGGGTAAGAGAAAATATTTTGGGGGATTTTTTGGTGTAAGGTTTTTTTTTTTTGATGGTTATTCAGGATTCTTTGCTTGCTGTTTCATTGCCTTAGCTGAGTAATCTTAAATGCAGCTGTCAAGTTCTATGAGCTTTAACAATTTTTGTGTATAAAGTTATGATTGAAAAAAAACCCCATTAAGTAAAAAAAATTAAGCCAACCCACCAACTGATACGTTGCTGTATATGCTTGTCTGATAAATAGAGATTGTATTGGCATACAACCAGTATAATGACTGCTTTATTCCATGTTGTGGATTGGTAATGTTAATTGTATCCCCACACCATCTAGCTAATTATATTTTGAGGACATATAATAAACATAGAAAGCCATTCGCCTTAGAACTTTGCCATAAGTCTTCATTTATAAAGTAGTTGTATATAATACCACGTCAAACACTATGTACTTTGTAAAGCATGAGATTTATCCTTTCAAATATTGCAGTAAATGGAAAACAGATGTCAGTGGTTACAAAACTGCATCTTCATCACATGTCAGAAGCTGTCAAATTCTAAAAAGGATAAATTTTAAGATTTTACTCTGCAGGAGATATTTTTGTATTTTAACAAAGTATGTGTCTGACATCTTGGTTTGAAGTTTATTGGTAAAAGTGAAATAACTTAGAGTGACAGGTTTTTCTCAAGTTTGCATGTTCTAGAGAAGTGATGTTAAATTTCTACTTCAATTTTTTAATGAAAAAAATATTATTTTTTTTAAAGTAAGAATAATATTCTCCCTTCTCCCAAGTCCATACAGCTTACCAGGACTTGGAAGCAAGAAAGGCATCTGGCTAAAGCAACTTTTTTTTTCTGTCATATGATTCATATGAACTCTGATTCATTGTCTACAATTATCAATGACAATCGGTGACAGCAGTAGTCAAGTTAGATTACTTTTTAGAATGTAGTGGGGATTTTGGTGGAGTTTTCCTGTGGATTGTTTTGTGTTGTTTTTTTTTTTTAAAAAAAGAGGCAGAGCAGTGTTTTGTGGCTATAGTAAAAAAAAATCCTCTTGAGCACAGTGTGCAATTCTGCCCTCTTAATTTTAAGGAAGCTTTGGTGAAATTACAGAAGATAGAGAAAAAACCTGTCAGTAGTATCAAGGGTGTGGATCAGCTGCAAATTAAGAGAGATCAGAGGAGCCTCAGCATTTTGTTTTGAAGAGGAGAGAGGGAGTGATATGACTGAAGTTTACAAATTGATATGTGGTCAGGCAAACACAGAACTTTTTGGCAAACAGTGCTAGTGCTTAGGATATCTGATAAAATGCGCAAAACTGTATAAAACAGATGAAAGAAAAATACTTCTTTACACTGGGTAGTGAGCTTCTGGAAGTCACTGCCACAGGATCTTTGTGGGAGATGGTGCCAGCATGCTCAAAAAAGAATTAGACGAATCTGTGAGCAGTGGGTACAAAAGGATACCAAAAGAATTAGACAAGGACATGGCTTCTAGTACATCTTCCAGCATCCTTAGTTCATCAGTTGAGTATAATAGAAACTAACTCTGGAAAGAGGTGAAGTCAGTGTGCTTTCACTAAAGTGTCCAGTTGCTGTCACAACTGGATTAGGTAAGCCATTGGCTTGATCTGGCAGAGCATTTCTTTCATAACTGAATTTCTAGTAAAATGTTGAGAATAGGCCCCAACTTTTGTGGCTATAATGACATGCAGGAGGATTTTCAGAATGAGGCTATATGTTCCTTTGATTTGGATATGAAGTCATCTCAAGGTTTTAAGAAAAAATACTAACACATGGGCCAGAGTCCTTTCAAACCAAACCAAACCTGCTGTTCATTCACCAGGGCACCTTCTAAACCCCTCTCTTAACTATCCTGCATAGTAAGATTGAATGACACCAGATTGTCTGGATTTTGCTGTAGGCATTGTGAAGTTAATATGTTGGCAAGTGAAATTACTTACCTCCTTCCCTCCTTCTTATAATAGGAGGTTTTAATGTATGAAGATTCTTGAAAACCCTTGGAGCCCTGTGTGTTACAAGTGCAATGCTGGTGTGATGAACTAACCAGTGGGGAGGTCTCCTCTCCATAACGCTAAACTAGAGTCTCTTTATAATATAACTAGACTTTACATTTGCATACCGTTTGGCCAGCTTGTTTTTACTGAAGCCGTACCTTTTATGGGTACTATAGAGACAGCAGCCCCTTTTTGCAGTCCCTTCCCTGTCAGATGACTACGAAATTAGTACTAAATTTCTATGGTTTAGTGTTGACTTGTTGTTAGTCGCTCCATCAAAGTGGAACAGAGGAGTTGCAGAAAAGGATAGAAAGAATTCTTACTGGGTTGCATTAGCAGTAGGCTATTTATTGATTGCTGGTCCATGTGGTACCTTATTTAAGTTAAACTGCATCTATACTATTCTGTCTGTCTGTGTGTGGTGTTCAAGAAAATGACTGAATTGAACCATTTGCAGATATGTGGTTGGAATTTATTAATAGTATTTTAATGAATATAAAAGGATTTCTGACAGAAGTAGGTTTTGTCTGGGAAACTGCGTAGCTGTTTTATTCATAGAATACTGTACATCTTATTTCACTTTATTTCCTTTCAGTATCTTTTGAAAACCTTTTCATATGTACAACAGGAACATAGCTAAACTTACAGCAGACAAGAACAGTAGTAAAGTGCACTTGTTGCTGCATGCAGTACATCAAGTATAATGGGAACGTAACAATATACTGTTGTACATAGTGTGGATTTTTTAATAATAATTTTTAGTGTTGTAGTTTTCATAACCTATAGTTGGATGCACTGTTCTTTTTATAAGAATATATGTACTTGGTTTACCAGAAGTTACAAGAAATTGGAATTTTGGGGAATTCCAGATGTGATGAGGTTTTTTGAGAGGTTTTTGGTGACATGGTTTTTTTATTTTTATTATTTTTAAACTGAGATGCGAACAAGATGTTCAAATTCTGATGGAATTGTTATATATTAGTCTTCTCCTTATTTTGAGTTAATGGTTTTTCCATATCCCATAGCCATATTTTTCCAAGTGTGATAAAGAAAAAAAAATATTTTTGGAAGATGAAAACTATTCCTCATTACTGTGCCTTTATAAAACCTCACCTGTCTCAGAAGAATATGCATAATACTGGATCTATGTACATTCCAGAATCAGAGAGAACTCAGCTAATAAAATAACTTCATGATGCATCCTATATTTCCAGAATTGCAGTCAACATACTGAAATTGTGCTGGGCACTTAGTTAAAATAACTTTTAAGCTCCGTTTAAAAATGTGTCCAAGATTGAACTTTGAACTTATGCAAGGCAGAATCATCTCTTGTTACTACCAATTAAATGTCCCTAGGGCTCTGGTAACAGGAGTGGTAGGGATTGATAATGCCAAATTTGGCCTCTGTCATTTTTGTCAGCGCTGTGAGCCACTGGGGAGCAGAACTGACATCAGTAGAATTGAGGCAGGTGTCTATTTGCATAGATGTCACTGCAGAAATTGAGCCATAATACCCAATCTTCAGCTCTTCCTGTGTTACATCAGTTTATCATTTATTTTTAAGCCAAATGTAGTTCTTTGCCTGTTCTGTGTCAGGCACTGTCATAACCTATTGTATGTTACCAAAACACTTTGCTCATGTAAAAGCAACTCATTTTGGGGACTAGATTTTTTTAATTAAATAATTCTAGAACAATATCAATGTAATACTAACGTGAGCATTGACTTTCCATGTTCTTTTATTTAATTGCTCTGGAATGGGTTTTGAATGCCTTTTCCTTGCTGCTTCATAATTAATGCTTTCTTTATGTGTTTCAGATTAAATTTTCCTTGTTTTGAGATTCCTAATTTCCTAGGAATTGGTTTCATAAGAGGCATTCAAAAGTGCTTCTACTTTGTTTTCTTCAGTTTTATCAGAAGGACCCTTAATTGTGAAGGGAACTCATAAGTACAAAGCAATTTATTTAAACCTGGGTTTCAGGCCTGGTTTCATGCAAAACAGGGCTGCACAGAAGAGTGAGGTTCCATATGTCCATTCCTCCATTCAATATGCCCCGATGGTTACCTCAGGAGACCCAGACATGTTTGACTGTTATGTAGCCAGGTGGACTTTAAGCAGTGCGAGTGGGAGGTAACCTGCATGTGCCAAGGATCCCTCAGTGGGACTCCATCTGTGGTCCTGGAGAGGGATTTTCTGTCTCTCTTACTGTGTCAAATCCAGGGGCATCTCTTTTCAAAGTCTGTTTGGATTGTAATCTTCAAGGAAGATGGTCAATTACAGGTAGAGCTGCTCTGATCTTTCTAACCAGAGAGTTTCTGTCTGAATGACACGGTTTTGAAGCCTAAGGGGAAAATTGTTTTGTTCTAAGGTAAAGTAAATGTCCTCAGTGTTGAGGCCTTGGGTATACAGTAAAGCCTTAAAGCTGGGTTGTGAAAAAAATGGGCAGGACATAGAGAACTTATAAAAATGAAAACATTGTTCGATATTTTACCCTTTTAGTCTAACATGAAATTAAACTACAATGAAAGCTACAAAATTATCAGACTAGGAGAATCTTAAAATATTTTATTACTAATGTGGAAACAGTGCACATATGCTTAATAGATTATTATTTTCTGAACTGTGCAGCCTTTAAGCCTAATTTTACACCATACAACTCCTAATTTTCCAGCTGACCATATAGAGTACAAATGTGCATAAGCAGAACTTTATTAAATACAAAGATGCTACAAACAAATGGAATTCAAGTACGTATGAGGAGGTAGATCAATCTTTATGCTTCTTTAGCCACAGGCCTTGCTATAAAAAAGACCAACATAGATGCTAGTAGCTATGTACAATAGTTTTTCCACCTCTGTTGTGTATTGGGTTTGTGTGGCAAGGTTTCTGGTGGTAGTAGGGCTACAGGGGTGGCCTGATGGGGAGAAGCTGCTGATGATTCACCCACATGTGACGGAGCCAACGCCGGCCATCTCTGAGACAGGTGTGCCACTGACCAAGGCTGTGCCCATCAGTGATGGTGGTAGCACCTCTGAGATAACAGATTTAAGAATGCGGGGAAAAAACACTGCACAATAGCAACTGCAGCTGAAGAGAGGAGTGAGAATATTTGAGAAACGACTCTGCAGACATGAATAATCATAGAATCATAGAGTCATAGAATGACATAGGCTGGAAGGGACCTTAGAGATCATCTAGTCCAACCTCCCTGTCATGGGCAGGGAATATTGATGAGGAAGGCGGAGGAGGAAGATGTTCCAGGTGCCAGATTCCCCCGCAACCTGTGGGGAAGACAATAGTGAGGCAGACTGTCCCACTGCAGCCCGTGGAGATTAACAGTGAGGCAGATATCCACCTGCAGCCCATGGAGGACCTCATGCCATCACCCCTATTCCCCATCCCCCTTTGCTACGGGTGGGAAGGAGGTAGAGATTGAGCCCAGGAAGAGGGGGAAATTTTAAGATTTCACAGAATCACAGAATTTTAAGTGTTGGAAGGGACCTCACAAGATCATCTAGTCCAGCCGCCCTGCCAGAGCAGGAGCACCTACAGTAGATCACACAGGAATGTGTCCAGGCGGGTTTTGAATATCTATAAAGAAGGAGACTCCACAACCTCCCTGGGCAGCCTGTGCCAGTGCTCTGTTACTCTCACAGTTAGAATGGTTTTCCTAATGTTTTTGTGGAACCTCCTATAATTCAGCTTGCACCCCTTGTCCTGCCATTGGACATCCCTGAGAAGAGCCTGGCTCCATCCTCCTGACACTCACCCTTTTCATATTCATAAACATTAATGACGTCACCCCTCAGCCTCCTCTCCTCCAAGCTAAAGAGACCCAGCTCCTTCAGCCTTTCCTCATAAGGGAGATCTTGTTCCACTCCCTTTGTCATCTTTGTGGCTCTGTGCTGGATTCTTTCAAGCAGTTCCCTGTCCTTCTTGAACTGAGGGGCCCAGAACTAGACACAATATTCCAATTTTTTGTTTTATTTCTCATTACCTTACTGAGATTTTGGTTTCCACAATTAGATTCTGTTTTACCTGTGATGGTAATCAGTCAGTGATCTCTCCCCGTCCTTATTTGACTTACAAACCTTTCATTATACTTTTATTTTCCCTCCCTTGTCCAGCTGAGGAAGGAAGTGATAATGTGCTGGGTTGACCCCTGGCTGGATGCCAGGTGCCTGGCACCAAGCTGCACTGTGATATGGACAAGTACTTCCTAGGAATTGATTTTCTTAACAGTAGTTTAGAATAACTACTAAATATGTCTCTGATAGGAATGTATTTTAGACTGTGAGAGGCTGAATATCGTACCTATAATCTGTGCTATCTAGTTAACTGAATATAATCTCTACTTAGAGGGTTTCTTGAGATTCAAGTTTAAAAGTAATATTGATGTAACAAATCAGCTTGATAGTCCACCACTGTAGTAATGACCGTCTCTCTACATTAGGAACTACTATTGCTTGGAGGGGGGGAAAACCAACAAACAAACAAAAAACCCAAGAATGAACAAACCAACCCTCCTGGAGGCATTACAGGTAGTCATATGAAAACATAAACCTGGTGTTTAGCTACTGTTACTGAATCTCAGAAGGGAAATGGAATCCAGAACAAGAGAAAAAAGATCAGTATGTGTCGTGGGTTAGGGCTAGGCCGGCCTCTAACACAGACAGACGCTCTCTAACCCCCTCTTCCCCCTAAAAAATGGGAAGGAAAAGGGAATGAAGCAGAGAGACTTCTGGGTTAGAGAAGAAAAAAAACCCCTAGAACAGCTTTAATGAAACAATAATAGAAATAATAGTGGAATGATAAAAGTAAAGAACTATATACAACTATAGATAGTAGCCCGATATCAAACCCGACTCCCTCCCCCGATAGAAATCACCACTGATGCTGCAGAGCAGGAGGCACTGGGGGAAGCCCCAGGCTCAGCGGCAGCTGGATACAGGGAGCTGGATTTGGGAACTCAGGATCCAGATCAAAAACAGGAGGTCAGGTGGAGTCCTCTCTGGACACCAGCCATTGCAGAGAAGGGCAAAGAAGAAAAGGGCAAAAAGGCCGAAACTCTCATGATCACTCAATTTATACTAAACATGACATATATGGGATGGAACACTCTCATTGGTCACCTGTCCTGTCTGTTACCCCCTGGAGGTGCAACCTTTTACTTCCTTGTGACCCCTCTCACTACCCGGCACCCCCAGCGTGGCACACAAGAGTCAGCAGTGGCCTTGGTCACTACAGGAATAAGTGTCAGCAAGAGCTTTTCTGCATCCCAATCCGAGGCAGTAACTGCAAACATCAGGTGTTATCACTACCAGTAGCACACACTGTCTGCAGAAACATGCTGCTGACTTCAGAAAGTGCAGCCTTTTAGTTGAGACTGAGATGAAAAGTAAAAATCACTAAATAGGACTGAGTTTTAGCTAAACCCAGGACAGTATGTAGTTTGAAATTTATGAGCCACAATATTTTGAAAAGTTATAAATTTAAAATAAGGAAGTTACACAGCAGGACAATGAAGATGATAAATTTGTAAAGGTTTCAATTTGATGTGAGATAGAATATACTTGAGTAGTTCACTATAACCTGGAAGAGAGAAAACTAAGGGTATAACCAGGTAGTAGACAACGAGGAAGAACATGGAAAAGAGGAACAAAGAAATTTTGTGCACGAACCAATAACTTAACTATGAGAAAATTAATATCTTAGGAAACTGGCTTAAAATGAAAAGGAAGTGCCTATTCACAAATTAATTACTGTGAACTGCATGGATTCAGATACTGTAGTTGCCCAAATCTCAACTCAGAAAGCTCTTCCACAAAATAAGACACATCTACTGAACAAAGATTTATAGAAATTACATATGTGTAACTCAAAGTACTTAAATTGCAGGTTGAAGGAAGTGAGGATATTATAGAATCCCCATCATAAAAACTCCTTTATTTTCTATATGCTCGTTCTTTGGCCATCAGTGGAGGCATGATTGAGTACATGGAGATTCGGTTTCAGTTGCTTGTATGTTCCTTTTAGAGGAAAGTGAACTGCTTAAGAAGAATTATTATTTCTCTGAATTCCCACTTCACCCATGCTTTGACTACTTAGTATAGATTGGAACTTATTCAAGAGCAAAATTTGTCCATTATTTTGTATTTATAGCTTTTGTAGAAGTGTGGTGCTTGCATTTTCTGCATAGGAAAATCAAGACAGCCAACAAAGACTTTCTTGTTAAATTCTCAAGTCAAAAACTCAGTCTTCAGGCTTCTCCCAAGACTGTGGAAAGCTGAAGCTTTCTCTCTTCTTAGCGTGCTTGAGCAGAGC
>NW_009710492.1:0-6153 GCF_000703405.1 Apaloderma vittatum | reverse complement strand
TCTTTTTTGGGGGGTTGGGGCGGGCTTTTTTTTTTTTTTTTTTTTTTTTTTTAATGGTTTTGTAGCTGGGTGAATGGATTCCCTTCTTTTCTGGTAACTCAGAAAGGCTTCTTGATATGCAGGTTTGCTGAAAGCAAATACAAATGCTAAATAGCCCGAAGAAGTCAGGAAACAAGAACTTTAAGCTGCTCTGGAAAGAAGCATCATGTTGGAAAGAGGAAAGGAGGAAAAGAATCTTGTGGTGCAACTTGCTTCTTCCGATGTGGTGACTGGAATTTGTGGTGAGATCATCTGTGTAAATAAGATTCCATTGCTAGCTAGTAATAAATGAGTTGGATGTTAGATTTTCATCAACTGGTTTTCAGACAAAAGGAAAAATATTAACATTTACTGTTTTCTGAGGTAGGAAAAAGATTGCTTATAAATATTCAGGTTTTGCCCCCTACCATTAGTGTAGACCTTTTTTCTATTAGATATATAGTGATCTTATCTTCAATGAAAATAAGTCATTAAATGAGGGATCTGCTGGATAGATAGATTTTATTTTTTAATTAATTTTAAAAAAAAATAGGATGTTATATTGTCTCTGTATTCCTTTACATTTTATAAAATCATTTGTATTGGAGCATTTACTTTTTATTATTAGTATATTAGTTGATTACTATTTTTAACTCCATGAGTGTATTAAGATATGACATAAAGATAACTGAAATGTACTCCCAGCATATTTAAAAACCAACATATAAGTTCTGTGTTTGACAGTGTGACTCATTTGTTTTTAAGAGCTGACACAATCAATAGTTTCTTTCAGAAAGGAAATCTTTTGGGGTTTTGTTGATTCAGATTTGGTATAAAAAACCTGGAGCAATCAAAAATATCAGAACACTTGAGATTTAAATTGTACTGTTAATGTTTACAAGTATTTGGCTTTTAGATATGCTCTAGTTCAGATCTTCTAGACAATTATATTCAAATGTAGTAGAATATTGTCTTAGAATAAATGACATATCTGTTTTTTGGTGAAAAAATGGAAACTGTTTTACAAAATCTGATATCATAGTGGACCAGAACTCTACTAGGAAGAGAAAGGGATATCTACATTCGTATAGTATATAATATAAAGAAATAATATTTTTTAAAAATTATATATCTATATATACTATTTTTTTAGTTGTGAAGTTGGAAAAATACAGATCAAGTTGAAGTTCATCGTCTTTATTCAAAAGTAAGATTTCTATCTATTCTATAGATTATAATTTTTTTGTTGATTAGTATTTAAAAGAGCACTGGCTGAATATACAGGTAGCTTTATGAATGAGTTTTATTGAAATCTTTCGAGGGGAAAAATATTTGTTGGAGATTAATGTAAACAGAATTATTCAGTTAACTTTCTGAGGAGGACTGTCAGTCTTCAAAGTATTTTACTTAGTAAGCTTTAAAAAAGCAGTTGTTTTTCTTGTGCTGAATAGATCTCTAGTACATTTTATGTTTCTTATACATGCTGCAGTAAAAATGGCATAACTTATTTTATAAACAGAGAAAACAATAACTGGAAATAAATTTCAGTCTGAAAATAGGTTTGCAAGGTGAAAAGAGGTGGTGGACTTCTGTACCCGTTTAGTCGGAGATACAGTTGAAGGTTTATATAATAAGCAAAGATTAACTGCTCTGAGTCTTCCTTTATAATAATTCTCTCTGCATCATTCTGTTTGTGGAATCAGTTCCTCAAAGTATTTTCTCAACCGAAAGGTAAGAAATTTATCTAAGCACTGAGTTACCTCAGGTGCTAAATCAAATCTAGTAGAGACTCCTCCAGTGTAGACACAACGTTGCTTCTCTGTGCTGGTGCCAAGCACAGCAACGGGTAGAAAGAAACTCCGTTCCCCAGTGGGAATTTCAGACATCAACAGGACATAGTTATAGAAGTATCACTCATTTCTGAATTATATGTATTTCGGGTAACTTCTAGAGACACTGAGAAGCCTTTTTCTTCCTGAACATTTAAAAAAGCTTTTCTTTATTTTTTCTTAAAAAAATGCACATTTTTTTATATTGTTGTTTATTAATATGCATATGTTTACAAAACCTATAAAGCCAAAAATATGACTATGAAAATCTAAATGACAGCCTATTGATAAGAGAGAGCTTGATAAAACACAGGAACATTCTAAGCCTCTTTAGCTAGAAGTACAATGTTAAAAAGAAGTAGGTGGAGTGCTTTTTTTGATGTTTTAGCATCTGTGGTGCTAGTTTTGTGTTAATGTTTTAATGGTAAGAAAATAGAAATATGACTTTCTGAATTCTTGCAGCTGTTAGTCAAACTTTTTTTTGCTTCTGAAAATGAAATAAAATACCAGACCTTTTTCACTACAAATGCTTAAAAATGAGCTTATCATAGAAGAAAACTTGTGTAACTTAGTAGAATTTATAAGAGTAAAATAAACCTTACAGTTAAGTTCTTTTTAGAATGGAAGAAGAGATAAATGAAAGGATTCAAATATTTCACTGAGTTTCAAGGTCTTTTTAGCGGTAAATGCCCTCTCCATGTGATAGTGCCTAAATTCTAATAGGACAAATAAATCTGTATTTATAACGATTAGGTTTATTTTGCATTTCCAGTATAATAAAAATCTTCTTGCTTGAATGCTTACTGCTAATAGCAGATGTGATGTAGTATAGACAAATATTTTCTTGTTGTTCTTTCCTGACTTTTAAGTTGAAAATTAGAAAGTAGGGAAAAAAATTAAAAGATTTATCAGCATGAGGAGCTTCTATGTGCATACATTTTTGGTGTGCATGCAAATTCTCAAGTACCACTGATAAGACTGTGTAGGTATTCTTAATGTTTATGCATTCCTGAAGATAGGTTAATCTTTTTTTTTTAGTTGATTATTAGAATGTATAATAGCTTCCTTGAATATAAGTATAAAATTAATTCTGCTGAATCTTATAAACTAGTATTTGGGATACATGGCTTCAATTTTTTTATACAAATTTTTTATATGATACAATTCGCAAAAGCTAATTTGTAAATCTAGTTTTCCAGATGATGTAAATAAAAATTATTCTTTCAAATTTCAATATTTAGCTTAGTAGAAATTGCATCATTGATACTGGCAGAGGATTAAAACATTAGAGGCTAAAATCTGTCAGGTCTGGTTAATCAACAGATTCATTTATTGAACCATGAACACGTTTTTATTTTCGATGACAGAATTGCTCATTAAAATGAACATTGCACATAAATAGCCATGTCATTCACATGTAAAACTTGTTCAGCATTGTAGGATTTTGTTCATAATTGTAATATTCAGTCAAATAGGTCACAGTGTGATTCCAAACGCAGCGCTGCCCCAGACTGTGTTTTATCCAATGAACGTTCCCCTTGGTCAAAAAAAACCCCAAACCCTGTAAACTGAGTTATCTTTAGTTATATATGCATATACATATATAGTCATGTAGCATATACACATATACACTTTTTAAAAAACCCTACAAAATGCTGTACAGGAAATTAATATTAAAATTTTAGTTAGCTTATTTTGAAATTCTAATTATCTTGGGTTTATGCCCAAAATTAATGGGTATATACAAATGCCAGTGGAACAGATTATATTTAATTTGGCAGTAAACAAGCTAATAATTAAAGATCATATCCCCTAATTTACCAAGGTTAATTAAGACAATTGAGATAATACCAACTTCTTAAAAAAAGACCCCAAACCAACAAAATAAAGCCCCACAAAGCCACACGCATACAAAAATGATCCCCAACCAAGCAAACAAAAACCCCTCAAAATAAAAACCAACCCTCCCAGAAAGGCAGATCTCAAATTCCAGGAAAAACCTTATTCTGCACTGCTCAATTTCTCTTTGACTGTTAGTCACGTGGGCCTGCATTAACTGGTTTGGTAAAACAGATTTAAAGAAAAGAATGAGAAAGGGTTTCTGGGAACAGGATTTGAGATTTTTACTCTTCTTGCAGTCTTTGCAATCTGTGTTCAAAATGTTCCAGGGCAGCTGTAGAAACAGTTTCTCATAACTTATCTCCCTCAAGAAGAATATGAATGTGGTAGAGGAGACTTCTGAGCTACCAAGCTCTGCTTTTCTTGCTGTTCTTCCCTAGGCAGTTGACTTCTTTCCTCGTGGGTATTTCTGTTTTCATCTCTGAAGATCAACTGTCATTGCGCAGGGTGTCCCGGCTCAGCTCGGGATGTTGTCTCAAAATTACATCTTCTGCTCCATTGCTGGACAAACCAAAGAGGAAGAGTGACCTTCAGTTTGGGTGTTTTGGGTGCTTCTCCTTTTTTTGTTAGGGAGGGGTAGAATTTCAGAGAATTCAGAAGTAATATCAGTGATAGGGTTGCTTGGGAATTTGGAAATTTCTAGAGAGTGGTTTAGAAGTGTGTGAGACTTTAGAGGAAGCAGGTGAAAAAAGGACTTCAAGGGATAGACACTAGTGCAGGGTGAGACTTGGCAGGATTGTGAAAGAATAAATGAGGAAGAGATAAAAACTTTGAGATATTTGGGAGTGTGGAGAAGAGGAAAAGTAATATTTCTTTTAGTCTTACAGTAATTTCTACAACAAACTCTATTTTGACATTTAAGACTCTCTTCTGTAGCTTTCCTCTCTGCAGAAATTCACCCAGAAAAGTCATGATACCCTGTCATTAATTTTCTAAGAAATTACTGTCTTGGAAGAGAGTGTCTCCATCCTCTAGAACCATGTTTCCAATATTTGCAGAGCTACTGCTATAGGGGAGCTTCACTTAGTCTTGTTTTACTCATTGCTTCACTCTAGTTGGGTTTCCAGGTGCCAAACTATAATCTTCATTCAAGTCAAGAGTTTTCTAAAATCATGAGATATAGTTAGCATCATTAAATAGAAATGTTTTCTGTAAAGTAGGACTACTTTTATATTGAAATTTCCTTTAACAGAAGGTGACAAAGGAGCATATTTTTTAAAAGTAAACCCTGTGGAACTTTTGACATTCGTTCATTATTATTATTGTCAACATTACAGGTAGGAACCAGGATACTGATACAAAAAAAAATACTTATTATTCTTTTGTTAAAAAAATCTTTTTTTTTTCCATCTTAGGAGTTGACTGGCTTTTAACTTTTAAAAAGAAAAATGAAAATTTTCTCTTAAGGCAAATACTGGATGAAACCTATATGAGTTTCCTGTATTGCTTTTGCTAACATCATGTTAATTGAGCTACTGCAGTAAGTCCGAAAGTGTCCATTGTAATTCCATGTTGCTAGATGGCCATGCTTCTCAGGGCTGTGTCTCTATGCACTTCCTCTTTGATTCCTTGGAGATGTGTGTAAATATTATAGGATATCAAGTACTTATAACAAAGAACATAATAAAAGAGTACTTGAGAAACTTAAAGGACCGGAAGTTATAACTGATATTGTATAGAGAGGGTTAGAGTTTACAAAATCCCACAGAAAAAGAAAAAAATGAGACATTTTCTTTTACATACAGGATCTTGTGGATCTTTTTGAAGTCACTACTGGTGGGGAAAAAAAAAACAACCCAAGACAGAACTTCATGCATCTTTAGTAATTGAACTAAAACTATAAATACAAAATGTATTAGTCCTTAAAAGTTTATTCTGTAGAAATAATTCAGTATCTTTTACAAAGTGTCCAATTACAATGACACTGAACATTACATTATGAATACATTATGTTACATTATGAATAGATAGAAGAAATTTGAGTATGGGAGGAATTAAATTCTCCTTTACATGCTTTATGATGTTTTTTAATGGTAAAGCTGTGCTTGACCTCGAGTACCCAATGGCATAATATGATTACGCCCAACATATTAATGAATTTTGCTTCTCTAACATTTTGAATCCGACCATCAAATGAATTACACAGCAAGAGTCAGTGCTTCCAAGTCTATCGACACTAATGTTTTTAAAATAAGCTGGTAAAAAATTAAGCAAATATTCCCATAAGTCTTATGTCAGAAATCATACTGTAGATTTTAATGACACAGAATCACAGAATGTTAGGAGTTGGAAAGGAACCTTGAAAGATCATTTAGTCCAACGCCCCTGCCAAAGCAGGATCACCTCGAGTAGAGCATAAGGGAACATGTCCAGGATGGCTTTGAAAGTCTCCAGAGAAGGAGACTCC
>NW_009710491.1:2261-4164 GCF_000703405.1 Apaloderma vittatum | reverse complement strand
GTGGGCAAAGATCTGGGGGTGTAGGGTGGAAGGATGGATGGGTAGAAGGAAGGATGGAAGGATGGGTGAGAGGGTGAGAAGATGGGTGGATGGGTGGGTGGCTGGCTGGATGGATGGATGGATGGAAGGAGGGATGCATAGGTGGATGGGTGAGTGGGTGGGTGGATGGGTGAAAGGAGGAGTGGGTGGGTGAGTGGAAGGAAAGAAGGATGGATGGATGGATGGATGGATGGATGGATGGATGGATGGATGGATGAAAGGAAGGAAGGAAGAATAAATGGATGGAAGGAAGGAAGGAAGGAAAGTAGGAAGGAAGGATGGATGGATGGATGGATAGGTGGATGAAAGGAAGGAAGAATAAATGGATGGATGGATGGATGGAAGGAAGGAAGGAAGGGAGGAAGGAAGGATGATGGATGGATGAACGGATGAAAGGATGAAAGAAAGGAAGAATAAATGGAAGGAAGGAAGGAGGGAAGGAAGGAAGGAAGGAAGGAAGGATGGATGAATGGATGGATGTCAGGGTGAGAGGATCATGAGCTGGCTGCCCCTTCACCTGTCCTGTGTCCAGAACCCAACTGGGACAGGAGCAGCCTGGGTGCTAGGACTCCCAGAGCTCCCTCCATCTCTGCATCACTTAAATTCATCCCAGCCCTGCAGAGCCACTGCTGATGTCCCTGGGCAGGACGAGCCCCCTCCTGCTGCCCTCAGCTCCCATCCAAGGGGAAAATGGAGCTGTTGCAGGGTGCGTGTGTCCCCACTCAGCCCAGGCAGTGCCGTCCCCGTTCGTGCTGGGGCCATGTTTGCTCAGGGCAGGATGCTGCTGCCACATGCTGCCTTTCCCAGCCGCTCTCTGCTTCCTTGTTTGCTCACCTTTCATCAGGAGACACACCGGGAAATGCGTGCCTGGGATGCTGGGCTTTACTGGGAACAATGGGGCTAGGGGGCTGTGGGGCTAGCTGCAGGGATGGCATGAGGAGAAGGATGTTGCACCCCAAGGGACGCCCACCCACTGCCTCCATCTCTGGGGGACCCCCAAGGGTTTCTCCATGAAGGCCAGCAGAAGGGAGTGCCTTGGGGCAGGCACTGGGGAGAGGGTCTCGGGGCTGAGTGGTTTGGGTGTTGGCTGATTTTGGGTGCTAAAGGGCTTTGGGAGCATGGGTTACTGAGTGTTCACCATCACGACAGCCAGCTGCAGGCATGGGGTCTGTTTGGGGAGGGTGGTCTCTGTGGTGGAGGTGACATCTCTGGAGGATGAGGCTTTTTCTACACTGCAGCATCCCTGGGACACTCTTAACCGTGGATCTTCTGGTGTCTATGGACGTGGTTGGGTCGTTCCTTTCTTCCCGAAATATGCAGACCTTGGTGGCTGCTGATGAACCTGCTGTGAAACAGGGTGGAGAGACAAAATTCAGTGGGTTGTGGGGCTTCGTGGTTGTGTGAAACCAAGCTTGGAAGGACCGGAGTTGGGTTTGTCCCAGGCTTGGAAGGACCAGAGGTGTCATCCCAGGCTGGGACAGAAAATGAGGCTGCTCCAAAGCATTGGAGACCCCCAGAATGGTGAATGCTTTGGTAGATCTCCCATTAGCTGGGATGTCTGAACTTTCCCCACTGTCCCGCATCGCTCCTGCAGCCTCAGAGTGGACAGTGAAAGCTGCAGCAAGTCAGAGACCACAGGGAAGGGCTCTGGCATCCCTGAGGCAACAGCCACACAGGGTAAAAGAGGGGAACACCAGCTACACATCCCTCCAGCAACCACCCAGCTTATGGGGGAGTGAGGGTAGGTGCAATTTGGAACCCACCTTGTGCCCAGCACGGACCCTAGGAGCTGAGCTGGAGGAGGAGGAGAAGTGTGAAGGCTCTGGCAGCAGGATGCAGGGCTCCTGCCAGGTGTCCTGGCACG
>NW_009710491.1:1238-1880 GCF_000703405.1 Apaloderma vittatum | reverse complement strand
CCAGCCGAGACCTGCACCTGCTCCCCGCAGCCTCGGCCAGATCCACCCCTGCTCCTCCGCAGCCCTAAAAAGGAGACGAGCCGGCCGCGTTCCTCAGGGACATGTCATATTTTCTCCCTGGGGACACGAGCCGTGCTCCCTGCCCGCTTCCAGCACCCTGAGCGGGGAGCCCAGAGCACCCTGACCGTGCCCTCTTCCCTTGACAGCATCCCTCCTGGAGCAACCCCTTTGAGGAGGTTTGGGGAGAGGGTGGGGAGCCGCAGGAAGGAGACGGAGAGGAGGGAGGATGTTGAACCCCTTTTGCAAGGAGGGAGCATCCCATCAACCTTCACCCCTCTCCCCTCGCCTCCGTCCTCAGACGTGCTGGAGATCAGGCAGAGCCTGCTAAAGCCGGGAAAGGGGGGGGCCCCGGCGGATTGACGGACGCTTGGACGAGCTGTGAGAGCTCATAAACTCCCTTCCCTGGGGAAACGGGGCTAAATATAGCTGTGGGAGGCTGCACCGGTGCGGGGCAGGCGGGAGGATGCTCAGCGAGGCTGTTGGAAGGGACAGGGCCCGTGGGCACTGCTCCAGGCTGGCGTCCTGAAATCTTGTCCTTGATCGGTCACAGTGGCAGGGGGGGGGGGGGGGGGGGGGGGGGGG
>NW_009710491.1:607-1183 GCF_000703405.1 Apaloderma vittatum | reverse complement strand
TCGGTGCCTGCCCAGGGATGTGGCCCCGGTTTGAAACGCTCCACCATGGGACCCTGTGGCTACCCGAGAGGCACGGGGTCACCTCAATGTCCCTTCTCCTGCTCAGAGGAGATGGCAAGGAGCAGCTCTCTTTTCCATCAGGGAGAGGAGGGGAAGGCTGGCACCTGGCACTGATTGATGCTCTCTCTCTGGTGATGCTCTCTCATGCTGCTCTCCAGTCATGATCTCTCTCTCTGGTGATGCTCTGTGGTGATGCTCTCTCTCTGGTGATGCTCTCTCATGCTGCTCTCCAGTCATGATCTCTCTCTCTGGTGATGCTCTGTGGTGATGCTCTCTTTCTGGTGATGCTCTGTGGTGATGCTCTCTCTTTGGTGATGCTCTCTCATGCTGCTCTCCAGTCATGTTCTCCCTCCAGCAATGCTCTGTGGTGATGCTCTGTGGTGATATTCCCCAGTGATGCTCTCTGGTGATGCTCTCTCTCTGGTGATGCTCCCTGGTGATGCTCTCCAGTGATGTTCTCTGGTGATGCTCCCCAGTGATGTTCTCCGGGGATGCTCCCCAGTGATGGTCCCCAAC
>NW_009710491.1:0-566 GCF_000703405.1 Apaloderma vittatum | reverse complement strand
GTCTGGGATAGGTCACAGCAGCTCCTCGGAGGCAGCTTGGAGGGAGATCTGAGGCAGCTTGGAGGGAGATCTGATGATCCTTGGTTTTGCCTCTCCCTGGCCCCGCCTTAATCCTTGACCTGCCAAGGCTGCTGGCGAGGGTGACGGTGAGGGACACCGCCCGCCTCCACCCAGACAGGATTAAACCCAGCCAGGGCAGGGTGAGCTCCTCTCTGCTCTTCCCACGGGGCTGTGGGTGCTGGGTCTGGGTTTATCACTAGGACAGGCCTCAGAGAAGTGGGTGCTGTGGTGGGTGGACTTGTGCTGACACCCCCAGCTCTGACCTGAACATGCTCCAAGTTGGAGGGAAGATTTTCTGAGCCCCCTTCTGTGGTCTGAGCGGTTGATGTGCCACAGCTGCAGCCCCTGGCACCCAGTACTTCTCCTGCTTGTTGGGAAAAAGAAAGGCGAAGGGCAAAAGTGAAAGGAAAGGGAGAGCAAAAGGGAGAGGAAAATGTAGGAGAGGGAAAAAAATGAAAAAGAGAAAGACCAAAGGAAAGGAGGAGAAGGAGAAGGAGAAGGAGAAG
>NW_009710490.1:871-1092 GCF_000703405.1 Apaloderma vittatum | reverse complement strand
TGACCAACTCTCTTGGGCTCCTTTACCTTCCGGAACCCTGTCCCATGGGATTTCCCATAGCAATTTCTTGAAAAGGCTAAAGTTGGCCCTGCTGAAGTTCACGGTTGTGAACCTGCTTGGCACTCTGTTCCTATCACACAGGATCCTGTGTGATCTCCCCCGAAGAGTGACTGTCAATGGGTCAATGTCCAAGCAGAAGCCAGTGACCAGTTGTGTCCTTC
>NW_009710490.1:0-592 GCF_000703405.1 Apaloderma vittatum | reverse complement strand
TTCAGTCTGACCCACAAACTCGCGACTTGCTCCTCATCTGCCCCTGGGTAGATCTCAGTACATTCCAGTTGCTGTCTCACGTAAAGAACAACTCCACCACCTTGCTTTGTTGGCCTGTCTTTCCTAAAAAGGACAGAACCATCAAGGCCCACATTCCAGTTATGCGAGTTGTCCCATCATGTCTCCGTAATTGCAATGAGATTGTAGTTCTCCAACCGCACACAGATTTCTAATTCCCCCTGCTTATTCCCCATGCTTCTTGCATTGGTATACAGACACTTAAGAGACTTAATGGAGAAGCATCTGTTACCGTTGCTTGTGCTGTACTTGTTGGAGTGGATGCACTTAAGCTGGGTTATTGTTTTGACACCTAACCCTGGGATACTTTCCCCTGGCTCGTCTATAGTGAGCCAGGTTTTATCCCCTTCCCCCTTCCAACCTACTTTAGAGCCCTATTGATTAATCCCGCCAACTCATCAGCAAGAATTCTCCTCCCTCTCTGAGATAGCCCCACTTCATCTATATCTCTCATGCTGGTGCTGTGTAAACTTCCCCATGACTATAAACCCCAAAATGTTGCTGGCGGCACCAG
>NW_009710489.1:658-1667 GCF_000703405.1 Apaloderma vittatum | reverse complement strand
CCCGCGAGCTCTGCTTCGGCCGCTCCTGTCTGCTTTTTTCCTTCTCTGAAACACAAAGAGCTCACCTTTCAGGACAGACGGCCCTGCGCCCGTCTCCTCGCTCTGCTGCGAGCACCGCGGCGCCCTTCCAGCTCCCCTCCCAGCGCAAGTTCTCCAAACTTCACATCCCATTTCCCCCCCTCAGAGAATTCCCACTCCACTCCCAACCCTCAGCGCTCTTCTCCTCCAGCCTGAGACGCCCCTCTTCCTTCTTTAACGCTCCCCACGCCCTGTTCCCCCCAGCAAGGATGCCCGAGGCACCGTGACACAGCTTCCAGCATCGAGCACTCTCCTTCCTTCCATTCTCCTTCCTCAGTAGCAGCCACGCAGCGAGAACACTGCAATCCACTCCACAGAAATTCTCATGTCCAGCCCTAACGATCCTTTTCCCTCTTCACTCTCAATTCTGTGCGTCTCCTCAGCGCTCGGGACCGACATCTCGTCCCCACTCTTGGTCTCATTGCCTATTTTCTTTCCTCCAACCCTTCTCTCAAACTAGGGCTCTACCCTGCTGCACCCACAGGTAAGGGCTGCATTCAGGCACTCAGACACCCCTCGGGAGATCACAAAGCAGAGCCCGGGCATCGGAGCTGCAGCTTTTCTCAAGAGCGCACCCGTCCTTGGTGCTGCCCCCAGCAAAGGGCCTTTGTGAGGACTCTGTGCAGACGTTCCCTCCCCAGGGTCAAGCCCGGCAGGACCACACCTCACCTTTTTGCTTTTTCACAGGCACATCATCATCTTCGGACAGGGAATCGGAGGATGTATGAGGCGGCGTTTTAACCCCGCAACCCTTTGCATGGAGGGCTTTTGTGACGTCATCTAAGTCATCGGAGTCTTTGGGGGGCCGGTAGTTGGCCACATGGTCCACTCGAATCGTCCTTCCTTTGATCTAGGAGTGGAGCCGTGCTGTCAGCATGGGCACAGTCCCGCTCCTCTGTGAGGCGGCGCCTCCGGAGCCACGGCGGCAGCC
>NW_009710489.1:0-221 GCF_000703405.1 Apaloderma vittatum | reverse complement strand
CTCAATAGCCCAACTCTGTACCCCCTCCAGCACCTCAATGTCCCTCTTGCAGTGAGGGGCCCAGAACTGGCCGCAGTACCTTGATCCCATTGAAGTTGTCAACAGCGAGGATGGTGCTCCTCTGGTCCTCGTAGCACAGAAAGCAAAACCCTTTGGACTTGCCCGTCTTCTTGTCCCGCACCAGGTTGATGTTGACGACCTCCCCGTACCTGCAAGCACTC
>NW_009710488.1:71602-71898 GCF_000703405.1 Apaloderma vittatum | reverse complement strand
GTATCAAGAGAAGTGTGGTCAGCAGGTTAAGAGAGGAGATTCTCCCCCTTTGCTCTTGTGAGACCCCACCTCGAATACTGCATCCAGTTCTGGTGTCCCCACCATAAGAGGGACATGGATCTGTTGGAGAGTGTTCAGAGGAGGACCACAAGGATGATCCAGAGGCTGGAGCACCTCTGCTATGAGGACAGGTTGTGGGGGCTGGGATTGTTCAGTCTGGAAAAGAGAGGACTTCGGGGGGAACTAATAGCCGCCTTTCCATATCTGAAGGGAACCTACAGGAAGGCTGGAGAGGG
>NW_009710488.1:60645-71449 GCF_000703405.1 Apaloderma vittatum | reverse complement strand
CCTCCCTGGAGATGTTCAAGGCCAAGTCGGATGGAGCCTTGAGTAACCTGATCTAGTTGAGAGGTGTCCCTGCCCATGACAGGGAGGTTGGACTAGATGATCTCTAAGGTCCCTTCCAGCCTAGGCCATTCTATGATTCTATGATTTTATTATTTTTGCTTTGCTGCATTTTCTCCATTTCAACTATTGGCATGCATGATTCTTCTCTTTCTGGAAGTTTGCAGACAAATGCCAGCTTTGGAACTAGGTCCAGGAAAGTCTGTGGTAAAGATATCATGGTATTTAAGGTTTGGCTTCCTCAGTTCACTACTGTGACAGCATGGATGGGCCTGAACCCTAATTCTTGTCATGTACAACTGAAAACATCCAGATTCAGCATCCAAGATCAGAATTAAGAGATGGATCAAAAGAAAAAACTTCAAGGTGCTCAAAATATGAAAACAACAAATCAAAAATCACAAACGCATCTAAGAGCTCAGGATCAGGCTTCTTCCTTTCCTATCTCTTGCTACCATCCAGTCAGTTCTCTCTTAACACTTTTCCTTCCCAATCAGTCTGATACTGTAATTTTCCCTAGTGAGCCTGGGAATTAGAAGAGCAGCACTGCTGAGCCCCCTTGGCCTTATTGATGGCTGGCAAACACACATTGGGGCTGTGGGAAGAACAAGCAGAGCTGCAGCTGGAGATTTCTGTGACTTAAGAACTAAAGTCTACAGCAACAAGAACAGGATCTCAACGTCGACATGAAGCACTAAAAAAAACATTTATGTGGTCAAAAAGGGATCTCGGGACACCACAGTGGCAAACGAAAGAGTAGAGCTTTCCTCATAAAGACACGATAAGGTGTTGCAGAACAGTATCAAGAGATGTGGTGGAAGGACATTGGGATGCACCCTTTTCTAAAGATATTGTTGTAAATCTTACTATCCTTTTGTGTTCCTTCTGTTAAAAAAAAATAAATTCCTCCCACCCCCCAAAAATCCAAACCAAACCCCACCACATACAACAGTAGAAAGCAAATTTGCATATTTTTCCTTTCAGGATAGTAAAATACAATTTGAGTGGTTTTTTTAAACAAATCAAAACAAAGTTTTGATCAAACACGAAAAATGAAAGTCCTCACTGAAATACCAATATTTTCATAGAAAATTAAGAAGAAAAAAAATCCATTCCCCTTCTAGTATTTTATAAACCTCATCACAATAGAAAATACACATAAGAAAAGAAAGGAGAGGTAGATTCATGGTTCAGAAAATAGATTCCTTCTTATCTACTAAGAAGTTTCAAACCTACAAAGAGCCCATGTTGCACAGTAATCCTAAGGTACAGAGATGCCTTCTGTGACCATAAGAAATGGAAACGAGTTACCCATTTTTAGGCAAAGTGTTGTTGCAATTCTAGCCCTCAACTGTAAAATATGAAAACTCACAGGCATGAATCTGAGACGCTTTGATATTGGTCCTTTTTGCTCATCAGTATTAGAAATAGAGAAGACAGCTGGAGTCATAAAAAAGGAGAAAATTCAGCTCCCGTTGCCCCTTCACTGAGCAGAGGTAAATCCTAAAACTACAGCTATTTCCCATGTGACTACTGTAGCAACTTTTGGATTTATTATTTGTTCTAATTATATTTTATTATGCCTTTGTGGCTTTGTGTCGTTTTTATAGCTATATTTTAAAGCACCTTGAGACATGTGCAGGGTGATCCATAAATCAATTAGTAGTAGTAGTTGTGGTAATAATAACATCAGTATTTTGATGGAGCCAGTGATTAACCTCTAAAAAACTTGAGAGATTCATCTTTAAATGCTTGATGTTTGTCTCTGGTATCTACATGTTTTTATACTGGTTCTTGCTTAACGATAAATTCTTTCAGAGGAGTGGTTACAATTTTCTAAAGAGGCTGAATATTTGAGAGGACATTCATGAGTCAGAATTTCCTGGAACAACAGAACACTGAATTTGTTTGAAAAATATGTAACATGAACATTACAGGGGGAAAGAAATTCACTCTAATGAAAGGGAGACTCTTGAAGGTGTCCACAAAGCAGCAGCAAGCAGTTACACAAAATACCCTTCATTATTTTGTTTGTTCTGCCATCATTTTCCCCACATTTTTCGAGCGCCTTCCAAATTTCCCAAAATGCTAAAATATTTCTCTTTTGCCAAGCATTTGCTGTTCTCTGAATGCTGGGCAGTTTACAAGGTGATTAATAGCAAACACAAGCTGTTTCGTTTCTCTTGGAATAGTGTCTTAAAGGAGTCTTTTTCTCCCTCCAACGAACAATACATATGTTTGCTTAACATCTACTGTACATATTTACAAAAAATAAAGATTAGGAGGTAATAAATAACTCAATACTTCCATACAATACTATATTTGAACTCAGGTATTGCTGAGAAGTATATTTGAGCTGCAGAACTTTGCTATACATCCTGTGAAGACCTCTCAGGATCACATTTGAGCCCAATAAAATGCTACCTGCTGCTTGCCCCCTTCTAAAGCCTCTGTGGAAAATAAAATACAGCAAAGTGATGATTCACTGAGCCCAACGAAATCCTCCTTCTCCAAGCTAACAGCAAAACATTCTCTCATACAAAGCTCGATATATAACGAAGCCTGCTCCCGCAATGCAGACAAAGACACTCTTGAAGATTTGCCGATGTCACAAGTGCTTATGATGTCACCGAGACCTTTTTTTGTGAATGTGGCTTTGTCTTCTACTATCAAGCTTATAATCAGTATATAAGCTGTATCTCTGAAGCTGTAATTAACCCTTAATTTTCTCTAATGTAGTCAGCAGAAAACATCCAGAAGTGAGAAGCAAGTTGAACAAATCTTTGTGAGCTTCCAACATTACAATTAATAAAGAGGCAGACTGTAGAAGAACACAAAAGCTTTCGCATTCCAGTGGTTTTGTGCATGCCCATCTTTGGCTAACGTAGAATAATCCACGGGAAGATGTGGGTCTTAACTACAACACAATAGGCTACATTAGTTCTACATAAGAAAATCAGGTTTCAAAAGGAAGTTTTTCCACTACTTTGAGTCAGTTCTGCCAACAGCTGGTGAAGGGAAGAGAGTAGCCAGGTCTGTAAAATCAAATTACTACTCCAACAGTTCTTTCTTATACATCACATCTTTGATACACAAACTGCCTCTAATTTCAAGAAATAAAACCTCAGAATTCAAAGGCAACGTTGCAGGGGGAAACCAGGCAGGACAGGCTTTTTAGTCTTGATTTATCCAAGTAAGTTCCTTCACTTATTTATATATTGAAGAAATATGAAGAAAGTGACCAAAACAACAACTCTGAAAAGAAATTTAGACAAAACCAAAGCCAAATTAAGCATTCAAATTGTACTTTTTTTCCCCATGAAAGCGTGTTTTAAAGCAACTTATTGCAAAAAAGATTTAAAAGAGTTTTAGTTTCTACTAGAAAAATCTAGAAAATAGAAAAAACCCACACTACCTCCTCTGCACACACTAAGAAACTGCAAAAAAAGAAGAGAAAGAAATCAAGTATGTCAAATTGAAGATATAGTTTGCACTTTAATTTTCCATCCGTTTGTAAAAAACTTGTTTCCTTTCAACATTTTTATATATAAATAAATGGCACTTTGTGATTGAGCCAGTGATTGCACTGCAATAAATATGCTGAAATTAGAATAAAGTCAAACCAAAGTTTCACATCCACCTCTCCTGACTCTGGTAACTACTGTTCTCTATTAGCAGGCCTTAGCACAGCAGAACTGGCTGTACTTAGGGATTGAAGTGGTCTGTTTATTCATCAAACAGCTACACTAAAGCCAACCTCGGGCTTTTAACAAGCACTTGAACATTAGTTTCAAAATTGAAAACTTAGATAAGATTCAGCTCTGCTCGTTTGGCTTTTCTCAAACTTTGCTTGGCCTCAGTAATCTAAATTTGGTTCGCTGAGGGCTGTGCAAGCTGTGGAACATTGTGAATTCATGTAGGGAGCTTACAGAATGATTTTCAACACTGGTGAAGGTTTTGTACAATAATCTGTGTTGTTTGCCTTAGTTTCCCTGATAGCAGGCAGATTTCCACTCATTCCAATGATTTAGTTTTCCAAACAGCTGCCTGGACAGTCTATGCCAATACATAGTTTGAAAATTTTTCAGAAAGAGATTTTTTACAATTCTGTAAGTTCCGGTGTTTTCAGGTCGTATCAGTTAAACAGACGCTCTGTGTATGTCCCACACGTGCACAGGGACCATTCCTGGAACCCAGAGATGCATTAAAATATTTGGCATCAAGTTCCCTTCCCCCATGTAGTCTATCTTTCATATTAAAGAGCTACAAGCACTTCAAGATGAGCGCTGCTCTGCATCAGAACTAGCCTTGAACATGAAGGAGACAAGCTTTTGCTCAGGTTCCTCGACGCCAACTTCAGTCAGCCCTACTGAAAGCGCTCCAGGCCACGCAGGATCTGGCTGAACCTCCGGGCACGTACGGGGAGAACGGCATCGGGCCGAGTATTTTGTTTTGGCTGTTTAGGTTTTTTTAGCAAGTCATACTAATATACTGCTTTCTTTGTAAATGTTTTCCAGTGATACTGGCTGCTTCCCAGACTCCAGCGAGGATGTCTCTGAAGTCAGCTGCAGTCTCTGAAGTGTGCTGCAAGGATCCTATTGCAGAATTTTAAATGCCTACTAAGTGAATGCAGTTGCCTTATTTCTGAAAGGTGGTGCCAGAAGTATTATTACATTTCAGATTCTTTACCCTGAATAATGGTGGAAAATTCTGTTTCAAACCCATCCAACACGGCAGTTAGACATAGGAATGTCCGGGTTTTTGTTTGGCGTTTTTTTAATTCTGACAATTACATTCCTTTGTTTTCACCTTCTCCTTTTTAAACTACATATAAAAAAAAAAAAATCACTATTAGTCACATATATAAAAAACCCCCGGAGTTTTTATACACACTGATAATAATGTTTGTCAGAATAACTAAATACATACACAATAGCATGTGTGTTATGAGTGATAAAAATCAACCGTGTCTGAAAGGTATTTTGGTCTATTACTCTGTTTGACAACAGGCACCAAAAAGCGATAGAGGTAGTTTGCTGGTTGCAAAACTTCTGGTAACTAATTTCTAAATCATGAAAATATGAAGGTGGAATGGGTAGAATCAGAAAAAAAAAAAAACAAAAAAAACCAACCCACCATTCACCTTATCTGAGAGAGGTAAAAGGCAAATTAATCCAATGCCAACGTGTGTTGCACATTAGTTCGAAAGGGTCTTCAGCCTGTTCAGCAAAGTTCAGGAACACGCTCTTTACTCCTCACAGAAATGCCTTGCTTGTTTAGATGTTCACCTACTTTTTGGCTCTATGTAAGGCTGGTTAACCAAGTCATGTTTTCTTTGATCTTGATCGTTTGTTCACTAAGTGCTCCGTATACGGAAGGCAGAAGAGGCAATCAGAGCATTTTACATAATAAGCTCCTTCAGTGTGCTATTAATAATACTGAGAACTCTTAGTACAGGTCCAAAATAATTTAGACTTTCTTCCATTTGAAGCCACAAGATAATAAGAGGAGGCTCCAAGAGAGGTGTGGATCACCCACAAGAGGTCTGAAGAGCAGCATGTATTTTTACTGGAAGTCCGCTAACTAGCCAAAACCTTTGGAACGTCATGACACCGATTTGGCAAAGTGATATCTTTCTCCGCTTTATTGAAAACATCTTAGGCAGCATAACGAAAAAATGCACTTCGTTTTCATGGTTTTAAGCTTGTCTTTCTGCTGGCCTGCAGTCTGTCAGAAGAGTGAAGATTAGGAAACACAACAGCTTGACAGGTTTCATTTAACAAAAATACAAGAGAATAAGAGAAGAAATTTGGGAAAAAAAATTAAAAATCAGAAAGTCTGGGATGGGATTTTCCCTTCTGATGATGTATTTATAGGCGGTAAATAAGGATTTAATGCAAAGTCAACTGAAATCAATGGGGAGACTTATTGACTTCAGTAAGTATTGGATCAGCCCCTGAAAGCACAGCTTCCAAAAGTACAGAAAGTATTCTGGGACATGTTGTACTACAGATTATCACCAAGAATGGGAAAGAATAATCCAGGGTGGTTCAATGGTCACCAGAGTAGGTAAAACAGCTCTTCTAGCAGATGCAGATCATAGATGGTGGGACGAAGCTTGACACCTGTTCGAAGGTCCAGACAGCAGAAGTTCTCATTTTGGTGGAGCTTTCTGTCTCTTAGGCTTTCAGCATGACAAAAGCAAGAAACATTTCCATGCCACTGGAAGATTAGGTTCATCAGATCAGGGAATATTCATAGTGGAGATGCTACTTGAACAACAGTACCTCACCTAAATGCCTCCTGCAAAATTCTGTGCTATGATAGCAAAGGAGAAAATATGATCATACATACCAGAATCTGTTCCAATAACACACTCTTGCCTCCTCCTGCAATGTGACTAAAAAGTGGAAAGGAAATGGGTAAGGTGTAGGGCAACAGCAACACATGTTCATTATAAAATTGAGACAAAATTGAAGTGAGATGATTCTTCCAGAGCTCCCACAATTGAGAGTACTAAATACAGATTCTTTTTGCCCAAATCTCCTAATATGGAGTATTTACAGGTAATTAGAAAACAAAGCAAGTATCACGAGTTTCCATGTCTGCAAATGTAGCCGAGACCAACATATGTTTATATAGATAGATTTAGGCAGTAACTAAAGGAACCAAGATCAGGAGTTTGGCTGCGTTCTTCAGGAAGGACAGTTCTTCAGAGATGGTTACAACAAACATATCTGAGTATCTCTAAGTTTCAAGAGTTTAATTTCATACAAAGTAACAAGCATCTCAAGAACACCATCATACTAAGCATGGTTGGTCCTTTCCTGGTAAACACAACCTTACATTCAACTCATCAGCAAGAGTTAACAAAACCTTTAGAAAACTTTCCAGAAACCTGGTAGCCTGGCAAGCATTCAGTTTTGCAATATGTTATCTATTTCACAGTTGAAATATCTACTACCCAAAAGTAGATGCTTTAGAAGAACACAGTACTCAAATAAAAACATGGAGAAATCTAAGAAGAGAAAGTGAGCTGGGGATTATCTCCTCCGTATCAGCTGAGGATCTGGTCTGCCGTATCCAACCGGCTGGAAGTTGACTGCAGCTGATAACAGTGCTGATACAGAGACTGCCTGAGTGCATTTGTCCCCAAGGAACTTTCTTGCTATGAAAGATGACTGCTGGCTGGTGTGAGGAGATCTGTAGCTAAAGCTCCTATCAATTTGAGTAATGAGGATATGAGCAGGATACGAGCAGATGAGTGGGGAAGGGGTAGAGAAAAAAATGGGCTTGCTATGCTGGCAGACTTGCAAGTCAATTTGTGGTTATCTCATGCACTAAGAATCTATGGTTTATTTAAGCATTAAGACATGGTTTTAACTAAGGTTACTATCAGCCAGATAATGACTAGATGAAGCAAGAACCTTTGCCTCCAGCAGTTGTGACAGACCAGACCATATTCGAATAATTTCAGAGATATGGAAACAATAGACCTTTTAAAATGTTTTCACACTGTCTTATACATCTTAAATACAGAATGCAGTTGCAAAATCACATTCTTCAGGTATTCCTAGTTAGAGAACAATTATTTTCATCAGTAACCTTCAGAGTGATGGACGACCTCTTCAATGAGGGAAGATTGAGAGAGTTGGGGTTGTTCAGCCTGGAGAAGAGAAGGCTCCGGCAGCCTTTCAATAATTAACGGGGGCTTTTAATAAAGATGCGGACAAACCTTTTAGTAAAGCCCGTTGCAATAAGGCAAGAGAATACAGTTTTAAACTAAGAGAGGGTAGATTTAGACTACATACAAGGAAGAAAATTTTTACAAGGAGGATGATGAAAGACTGGAACAGGTAATCCAGAGAGTTAGTAGAAGCCTCATCCCTGGAAATGTTCAAAGTCTGGTTGGTCTAAGCAACCTGATCTACTTGTCCCTGCTCACTGCAGGAGGGTTGGACTAGAAGACCTTTAAAGGTCCCTTGAACTCAGACTGGTTTATGATTCGGCGATTCTATATTTTCAACTACTTGCAAAACAAGGGGGTCAGCTTTGCTGGACTTCTAGATCCATTCTCCACTGAACACCAGCCTGACACATCAGAAATCAAGCATGGAACAGACAGAATCTATTCTAGAAATTCATTACAGAGTTGCATTAAATATATTCCTTTACTCTTAACCTCGTAAGCATCAAAAGCCAAACCTGGCAGGAAATAATGGCTTTGAGAAGCACTCAATCTTTCCCTTTTTTCTAGGCAGGACACATTTCTAGTTCACAATTTGCATTGGGTGCTTCACTGCTCTAAGTATAATTTGTACTACCTTTAGGTGGTTTTAGAAAACAGCTTAGTATAAAAGAAAAAAAAAAAACAATGAAGTACACTGAAAGGGGTGTAAGGCTCAGCTGAGGTGCACGCCAACAGGCTCAGCGGCTGCCCACTAGTTCAGCAAGCACAGAAGAGAGAACGTCTACACGTTACAAACTAAGAAATCCCCCTCTGAAGACACAATTACATCACCTGCCCACCGAAGAAGAATGCAGAACTCTGCATAGTTTCTGACTATGTAAGGAACATCTCATATTGCACTACAGGATTTCTAAATTACACCCCAAAAACAGATTTAATTTCTAATCTATATTTCATTTTCCTTTCTGAAATTTTTCTTGCAGACCGTTTTTTCTGGATAGAATATTTTCAGCAAATGTGAAATGCCTCTGTTGGAACAATTGTGTATACAAATCAAACAAAAACCTGATTAGGAAAGACAGAGCAGGGCGGAATCAACATTACATTTAAAAGCAAGTCTTATTCTCTAGACAAAGCTGTTTTACACTTAAAAAAAAAAGGAAAATTCTTTGTGGACATGTATTCACCTGTTCACATCCACAGAACACAGGAATTGAACGAGAAGAAAGGAAGATAAAAGTTTCATATTTTGCACAAATTTATAAACTTCCATGAAATTCAATACATTAATTTCCAACATCTGTTTTCAACTACGTTTCAGGTCATACGAGTGAAATCATACTACAATAATACAGCTGCTTTAAGAAGTATTCAGATTCAGAACAATATTAAGTACACCTTCACTTTTCACTTTATTTTTAGATTTTGCTTTTTGAAGACAACTGCAGGTCGTGGAGTGCCAGAAGTAAAGAAATAGTGCTTTTTCAGAGGCGTTTCTTTTTTACTTTGCCATGATTTTTGTAAGACTGCACTTTTTGGACTAAATTCAGCATGTCAGAAGATGGACACAAATTGGAAATAAGACTGGATTGAAAGAATTATGAATTTTAAATCATCAGTACTTTGACATAACCTGTCTGCTTTGAGCACATATTGTGCATTAGGTGTGCAACTTCTTCAAAAAGTGGACTCCAAAATTAAAGTGACATATGTAGAATATACGAAGGACAAATTCCCTAGACCTAAATTAAACACAGATTATATTATAATTAAAAAAAAAACCCAAGATGAAATTTCATAATAAGCACATAGGGCCCAAAAGCAAATTTCTTTAGGGATATATTTTTTCTTAGGGCGTATACTCAAGTGTCCTGAAATTGCAGAGACACTCTCTTTTAACTATGACAAATCCCAGCATCTTTTCAGGTTCCTGAAGAGTCTTCTAAAATGGAAGGCCCTACAATGGTCCTGCTCATCTGATGTTATTGGTAAGTCTGTTGTTTTACAAAGTCAGGAGGTTTTGTGAGCCTAGCTAGTGTTCCAAATCCTGGCAAACACAGTGTTGTGTTGTGTTAGTAATTACCAGAATATATTGCTAGAATATAACTGGAAGGAAAAGAGACTGGAAAGTCTCTAGTCTTTGCAGCTGGATCATGAGGCATAAAAATTTTTTGTATGGATTATCTCAGTGAGGTTATGTCAAAGGGAACCTTTGGATCTTCAGATACTTTTGAAGGGTGGGATGAAAGCTAACTGGAATGCTACCCAAGGTAATGCTGAAATAACAATGAGGAATAAGGCTTCTTCCAGCTGAATGTTGTACTTTTACAAACTAAGAAATTGTCTTTCCTATCAATCAAAATAGAGGCTGAGAAAGAGAAACAGTTGAGAAAAAAGCAGGTGAGAATTACAGAAAGCAATCTTGACAACTGCCAACCGTCTCCAGAAATAATCAGTCTACGAGTAGGTAAAATACTTTATTTTCTATTTTACCTATCCTATTTGGGAGAGAGTAGACATTCTTTCTTGCAGCAGGTCACAACCAAGTCACTGATGTTGATAGCCAATATCAGCTAACATCAGAAAGCCAATCCCTGGGAGCAGTGAATACTGGCCCTAGAAAGCAATCAGTGTCTGGCAGACAACTGCTGTGATCTAAAACTGTGTTTAACACAGAAATTAGTCAAAATTCACAACAAGAAACTGAAGGTCAGTGAGCCATTCTGCATTTCATCTGCGAGGACTTCAAGTCTTGAAATTCAGATTAATGTCTAACTCAAGAAGTCTGCAGTTATTTTCTAGCCTCAGAAAATGAGCTAGGCATGGCTTTCAGTGGAACATCATGGCCACATAAGCATCATCCTCAACAACACTGGTGATAAAGGAAATACTATGCTAACTGGTGGTTATATAACACTTTTATACTACTATCCATAAATTTCAAGATACTCTGTGAAAAAATAGTGTGACTGTCCCTCTGTGGTAACAACTGTGGCAGCTAAATTGAGTACTTGGCAGTTGAGTTCCTCTGTTTGCTACACTATGGAGCACGAATGT
>NW_009710488.1:25206-60614 GCF_000703405.1 Apaloderma vittatum | reverse complement strand
CTTCCCCCCCTTCCAGACACCCCCCAGGCCCTGCCACAAAGGAGAGGCTGAAAAAATAAACCAAATTTGGTTGGCTGATAAAGAACACAA
Source organism: Apaloderma vittatum (assembly GCF_000703405.1). Classification (NCBI taxonomy): domain Eukaryota; kingdom Metazoa; phylum Chordata; class Aves; order Trogoniformes; family Trogonidae; genus Apaloderma; species Apaloderma vittatum. The sequence goes on along the minus strand of NW_009710488.1, from coordinate 60,524 downwards.
ATGCATTCATGTCTAAATACAAAACGGCAATCATGCCTGAAAAGTTTAAGTAGCATGCGACGCAAATATTACTGAGTTCATGGGAAATGAGAAATACAAAAGGTAGCCAGATGCTTCAAAGAACCTGAAGAATAACCGTCCCAAGATACCAAGACAGATGGCATAAAAATCTTAAAGCAATAAGAAGCAAAGAGGTCACTTCTAGCTTTCCAGACAAACACTCTGAAGCACCCTCTGGTCCTTCCAAAATTCTGAATTAATAGTGCCAAAAGTTAATAAAGCAGCATACCAGATACAACATTTGCATTTCTAGAATACCTTAGGAAAAATTTGTGCTCCACTGAGAATTTTTGCATAGAATAATCATTAAAAAACAACCTTACCAGAAAAAAAAAAAAAAACAAACCACACTACTCAAAGAAAAATTAAGTGGCTTTCAAGAAATCACAGTCAATATTAAAAATTTAAACATATCAGACTTATTCTAAGGACCAACAAACCATCAAATAAATAATATGCAAAATGAAACAAGAAGAGCTGATGCTGTTGAAGAGTCAAAAGTCCCCCTAAGAAAGGAATTTAAGGGAAAAAAAATTTAAAAATCCCCACATTTTAAATACTCAGATCTTATGAACCATCCCTATTGCTAGAGCTAACCAGATTATTCCTGAGAATCAAACTGTTCAACATCTAACTTCTCAGTTGGCTTAATTCTCTAAACTTCTGGTTTCTAATGTACTAAAGTTCTCTTTAAAAGTAAATGCAGGAATAAATACGGACAAACATGGAATAACGTACTTAGATTATCCTTTTCATACGCATAAACAAACAGTCCCACACTTGCACACAGAAAAAGCTAGCAGGAAAACAGTTATGATGGTGAGCTGCTCCTCAGAATGAAAAAAAACCTGCAGGATAACTAAGGATCATTTTAAAATAGTAAATGTAAATCCTCTTTATTCCACTAATTTTGTACTACATCTCATTGTTCACAAGTTCATTTTACTTAAGATGGGTTTTCATTCTGAGTCTAAGCCACAGATAAATTGACTAAAAATAGAACTGAGTGGTAAGAAAGACAAGAAAGCGTAAGTGTAGGAGACATGGAAAACAAGACAAATTCAGCAAAATAGTAAAATTGACAGTAGGTAGGTGGATGTATATTTATGGGCACATTCTCAGCTGATCTTTTCTGGATATCTTTCTAACCCTAACTCAGTACAATCTATAGAAAAACTGTATTTTTGGTTTGAAGTTGAATCACTTTCAGGCACAACGAAAATTCAGCGAACTGTGCATCTGAATTACGGGAAAAAATAAGGTCTCTGAGCTTAAACTGGATTTTGCCATTCTGATAAACATTTCAAGTAACGCTGCAGAAAACCTCAAGATCCACAGGGCTTGTCCATCACTTGCATGGGACAACCACCCCAGGATATATTTAGAATCACGCTGTGCTCAGCTGCCACATCACGTCTGCGAAGTGTGGATGGTCTCAGAATCTTTGAATCCCAACAGTCCCCGCCTGTAGCACCCCTGGACAAAATCACAGAGCACCTGTGCTCCAGGTCCATCAATTGCCTCTCCACAGCAATCCTTGATACCTGCAGGTCCTCTCATTTTTTGGGTCAAAGGGGCCTCCCCTTGTCCATCACACCCATGGAATAAATGTATCAACGGGCACAGACACTGCAAGTGCTTTGGACATTCAAGTGGAAGGAGGTATTTTTAGTATTAGTTATCCCACTGCACAGATTGCAACACACCTGCAAGCTCTGCCACTACAAATGACAAAAAGCTACTGGGGACACAAAAAACACTTAGTTAAACAGGGTGAAATGTTTTTTTTTTAAAAAAAAAAAAAAGTAGAGCCCAAGACACAAAGAGGATTTATTAGACAGCCAACAGGAGAGAGTTTCTTACAACATCTGGACTCCTTGTGCAAGATCTCATCACAAAGAAAGTGCACATTTAGGGAATGACTTTTGAGTTGAGGCAGGTAGAAGAGCAGAATTTTTTAGTTGAAGAGTTTCTATTCACATAAAAAGCTTTGTCTGCTGTCAAGATAGTTTCCTAGTGTCCAGCTACTTTTTTTTCTTATGAATATTTGGCTTTATCTGATTTACTGCACTTACAGACTTCTTACTCAGGTTCAAAGAAAGGCTCTCTGTTTGTGACTATTTGTGCGTTCCTCTTTGGGACAAAGGGGTTGGTGTGCTCATTACGCACTTCAGTGCATGAAAATTTTGTGCAATTACTTTGCACATACGGTAACAAAGATTTTTCACAATTGCAGAGGAGAAAGATTTGTATATTTACATTCCGATACTTTGCTCAGAACAGCAGCTCAAAATATCAAGAGGCATAATCTTATAACATGATTCCAAAAAGTTTGCTTACACAAAATTTACTGGAAGTTCACTGCCGCAAAAAAAAAAAAAAAAAATGATGCTTTTGTACATTGTGTCTTTATACAGTTTGTCAAATTAAAAGCTGCTCAAGATAATATTGGCAAATACACCTGATCTGGAGTTGGTTGGCAGTCTTTGCCACCTGGATTTCCTACAGCTTTAAGGCTGCAATGCCTCTTGCAGCAGACAGAAGAGAGTCCTGAGACACATCTGCTGATGGGTGGCATTGCAGAGCTGTTGCTCAGGCACACGGGTGACAAACAGCTGGTTTTTGCATCATCTTCCCACTTCTGATATCTTAAGCACCATGAATAAATATGTGGAGACACCTTCAAGTACACAGAAAACTCTACTGTGATCAGAGGTCCTGAATCATCCTTTATCTCAAAGGCTAATATGTTAACATCAATATTTTTCCCTGTTTTGTCATCCTATAGACAACAAGCTCCAAAACATTTATTGTTATGAGAGAAATCAAAAATCTTTATTCTGGAGTATTTGCAATATTAAAACTCTAGCACTTCATTTATATTTTCTCCCTGAATCTAGACCTTTATACATTATATCTTTTTATATAAATGTATAACAACTGGGCTGAATAATGACATGAAAGCATTAAAAATTAAATACTCTCAATATTTTATTTTCTGTTTACGGGAAACATTTAAAACAAATCCATCAAAGTTTTGACTGGCCTAAATATGCATTTCTAAATGAAAAAAAAAGTCAGTGGAAATTCATGCATAGCTCTTGTCAGGATGTCTTTTTTCCTCCCTCCAGTACTTCTTCTCCATTAGTATCTGACTGTCACACAACTTCAGGAACAGTAGGATAGATCTCTTAATTAGTGGCCCCAGAGAATGGCAAAGGGTTTTGCATGACTTCCTTCAGGCTATTTGGCTTAAGGCATGCAAATAACAATCACATTAATTAGGGATGAAAAGGCCTATTAGGTCACAAAAACCCCATGTCAGGGCAGAGGTATTCCCAACAGTGCCATTTCTGGGATTTCACAGAGAACATTTGAATTATCCCAGGTCAAAGACTACTGTGTAAGCACAGCACATGTGAAAACCATGCAGAGGGATGGATGCAGTCTCTCAACAGTTAGGCAGGTCCATGAACCAGGAGCTATGAAACAGCAAGGGAAAGCAGATCCACGATATTACGTCTCAGATGCATGGTGGTATCACCTACTGATATGCTCAAGAGAATTTGTTCATGGAGGTGAAGCAGACGAACTACGAGGAGTTGCTCTCCCATAGTCTTTGAAAAACAGCAGAATTAAACAAGACTACAGCTCTGGAAAGGAAGGTAACTTTTGTGAGATCCCTCTTAGATACAGCAGTTGTAGAATTGTGAGAACCTCAGAAACAGATGCCCAGCAAGATTTTTCAGACAGAGATTTGAATAAGCTCCACCACTTTAAATTCCACCCCAATGTACACACGGATAGCATTTTGGCAAGGGCTGAACTCTGTTACATCACCCATCATTGTCTTCTGTAATAGCGTAAGATCGCTAATACAACAAACACAGATTTTACTAACTTTTCTGAGGGCAGAAAGAAAAATTCCTGCTACTCCCAAGACAGGTTATTCCAGCAGGTTACACTGTAGAGGAAAAATATTCAATCAACAGAAAACAAAATTTGTGGGATACTTCTTACTCCACATATTCTGCTGGTGAAGCAATAGAAAGGGGTTGAAAGGTAGAATAGGAAATGTATGTCACCATATATTCTGCCCTACCTGCTCCTACACAGAACCATGCCAGCAGCACAGAGCATCAGTTCTTCCAATTATCGGTCTACAGCTTATACAAAGCTCATTTAAAGTTGTTCGGCATCTTGTGTGGTGAAAAGGGGAGAGACTATTGGCCTGGCCTCTACACTCCAAATTTTTCCCCAAGACTGTAATCTTGCCCTAATCCTTATTGCCTCTATTATACAAATTGATCTGCTGAAGAGCTTGAGAGAGGAAGAAAAAAAAGTTATAAGCAATCATACTTGACTGTATCATTAGTGAAGAGGTATGCTTTTCAGAAGCTCATCATCCTGGGGAAAACCAGTCTCTGAGAAAGCTTTGTCTCATTGCAAAATAAGTCAATAACTCCCTGCTCTGGAAAGAGTTACCTTGATCATATCAAAGAGTTTTGTGCACAGCTTGTACGATGGCACTAACAGGAAAATGTTCAGCCCTGATTTTGACACCCTCTCTTCTCTATATACATAGTGAGACCACTGACTTTGAAGTTAGCAAGTGGGGAGGGGGGAAAAAAAAAAAATCAGGAGAAAGCTTTTCCTTAGAGGAAGAAAGTCAACTCATCATCACATCAACCCATTCACAGGCAAAAATAAGAGTAGCACTAGATTTTAGCTTTGGGTATAAACAGAGTTGTTACAAAAGCTCTATAAAAACGGTCTTGCAAAACATGATGACTAAGAATCACATTGCTGAGGTACTGTTTCCTCCAGTTCACAGTCAGAGAAGTAATTGCTGCTTCCCTGTAAAAACAATTCATGCCAGCTTATAAGCCCATTCAGCTCAGCCAGCCAGTGCTTTCAGAAAGGAACATCCAACAACTTTCCCTTCTTTCCTGCCCAATCCCCTCCTAGTCCAGCCTACACTAATAAGGTGAGACATGAAAAAAATTTTAAAAATCCAATTCACAGGTAGAAAATTAGAAGAGTTTTGCAGGAACATACATTCAAAAATCAGCTAAGGAAAAGAAAAGTAGTAATGATGACCTGACTTCCAGCATCTTCTTTAATATAGCTCTAAACTGAGAACTTTTCCCAGTAAAAGAGGGTCCTAAATAGATTTCCCATAAATACTGGGAAAGTGCTTTTAGCATGCATGTTAGAGTAAAGCTTTGATCATGTCTACACTCATTTTGGCTTTTGTTTTAACTTCAAATCCTCATCATCACGCTGACCACATAACTCCTCTGGCTTGTTTGTTCATGGTAAGCACAAAGCAAACACTAGCAAGAGATCTTTCCATATGAACATTCTATAGTTAGAGCTGAAAAATCCTCAAATGACTCACTTTATGATATAAAGCCTGGGATATCCTAGGCATTCCCAGAATATTATGATTTGATATGAAGAGAAATCCAGCAGGACACATTTTCCCTACTCCACTTTGCTCTGTAAGCAGGCACGACACTGCTACTCCTCGCATCTGGGCCCTGCATCTAGAAAATCAAGTTCAGAAGAGTAAATCTCTCCTTAGCTCTTTGTTTCTTTGTGCAGACACATACTCCAAAGCAACACTGAACTCCTAAATAAGCAAAGAAAGAAGCAGATTTCCCACAGAAATGAATCACTGCTGTCTTTTTTTTTTTAAGGGTATCTAGAGGATAGAGACAGCAGATATGGCTTGGCCATGCAAAGAGCAGAATGAAGCAGAAAGTGTTTTTCAGTATTCCTGATTCTGTAAGTTCAGGGGAGAGAATTTTGGAGGTTTTTTTACTTTGAGGGAGAGAGTTGCATTGCGGGGTGTGTATTTTCTTGGTTAAGATATATGGACAAGAAATCTCTCAGGAGCATTTGTAGCCAAGTGATAGAAATAGCCTTTTCTTCCTGGAAGAGTTTTCATTAAATCCCATTGCAATTAAAGGTTCATTTCTAAACAAAGACTGGAGACTTAGGTTATGGAAGGAAGTACTACATAGGAGTAGCCTGTTCCTCACCTCAGAAATGCTTCTATGTACCCCAGCCTCCCATTCCTGGTGTTTGTTCCAACTATTGACTTGAATTTCTATCGCTCTGGGGACACAAGACAGACATATTTAGCCCATACAAAGTCCACAGAGAAAGCCAGAATCTTCCAGGGTCACAGGATCACACACAATAGCAAGATGCTAGTGAATTGGTGAGGGAGGATGAAAGTGAACACTTACACTTAATGAACAACCTCTGCTATGCTGGCTTGTTGCCAGAAAAAATAACCCCTTACAATCAAAACCCAGTTAAGTCAAACAGTCCATGCTTAATTAAGCCCACTCTAAGAGTTTTCTGTTCAAAGCAGCTGATATTTTCAGCAGGTGAGACTGAAGCTTGCCAGCTCATAGTATCAAATCTAAACCCTTAAACGTGGGTGTCCACACTGTGAGTATTGTTAACATGCAAAAGGGGATGTAGAGCCCCAGACTAGAATATTCAGAATACAAAGCTGCAATTGAAAACATCAATAGCTATGTCTACACTATGAAGTAAAGTGAGTAGGGCCTGTTCTCCATGCTTGAGGCTAAATCATTACACAGCACAGTTCACATCCACAGAAGACAAATACATTTTCGCTTCCCAAAATGGTGTCCTCACTCCTACTACCCACCAGGACCAGGCCCTGGACACTCCCTATCCCCAAAACATTCTGAGAAGTCGCTTCGGTGATGCGCTGCATCTGTGCAAGGAGTTCTGTTGAACAATTAAACAATATCAGCAACCAGCATGAGCCTGTAGTCAGATTCACGTCCCAGTCTTTTTCAGTTTATTAGGATGGTATGTAGCCCATCCATCCCGAGACCATTAACCAAAGCAAATAATTCATTCTGAGCTTAATTCATTTTGAGGATCACATCTTCGAGGTCATTACAACAAGCCCGAAGCCATCAAGATTCCTTCCAATAAGCCAAAAAAGCTTCACACCCAACTCGCAGCACTAGTTCCTGCGTACTGGCTGATATGCTAACTCATCAGAGACTCTGTACCCTAAACATAATCCCAGGTCACTAATATATCCTGATTTTCCCAGTGTAGAAGCAAGCTGAGAAAGCCCAATTCTGAATCTTGTTTCAAGTGCATGGTGGAGGAGAGAGAAGAAAACAATGAATATCAGCTCATTTTAGCCATCAAAACCACAAAAATGTCTACAGCGTAAATCAGTCATAAAGAACAGACAGGGAATATAAGACAGGAAACCACGCACCTAAACACACACAGAGAAGCACGCAGCTACACACATACACCAGTTTATCAGGGCTGCTTGTCTGTAAGAGACAGGCAAATAAACAGCAATGCTGTTCAAAAGATTTCTCCTCTCATTTGCAGACAGAGGTGAGCAAGCCAAGCCTTGACTCGTTTGGGGCTAGGGTGTTTCATTGTGGTTTGGAGATGCATCCAAAATTTTTTATTACTCAAACTTTGGTTCTGAGTGTATTTTTATAAGGAGTCTGAGAATGAAATATGATTCATATTTACATCTGTTAACATGTTGGGAACAAAAAAAAAAAAAAATAGGATGAGCAAACTGCTGCTGAAAGAAATAAAAGTTGGTTCAATTTCCCACAAGACTTTCTAGGTTTGGGCTGCAAATGTTTATGTTACCAGAAACACTGTAAAAGAGGTAAAGGCAAGAGACAGTGGCAAAGTCAGCAACAATTTGAGCTGCACATCTGGTCTTCTGGTAATGTTGATCTGGAAAGCACATAAGAAGTGTTGCAAATTAGTTATGTCAACTCAGGATTTTGATAAAAATTGTTTAGTCCCATGACATTATCTGCTCCGGCTAGCCAGAGCTCTTCCCCTGTAGAAAGAATACATTGTAATATTTTTGTCTGTGTGAATGATGAGTGTACATATTCTTATAAATAAAGATGTTATGTGTAATCCTTCCACATAAATCTAGGACAGCTGATGTATAATGGAGGGAAAATGTCGTGTATTGCAAAGAATTTTTTCCCCAAATTAACCTCCATGAACGTCTTAAGAACAGAGGGAGCATCTAATGAAAGGATCTTTATGTCGATGCAGATCATGACATTCCATTCATAAAACCAGAGAGAGGAAACATGATGTAGCTGCAAGACTGGGGAAGAAAAAATAAAATAAAATATTAGAAGTATGGCAAAACCTCACAGGCATCTTGGCCATAACAATCTGTATCATCCAGGCAGCACATCAAGGTTTTCTAAAGTCTAATTCTGAAAGCCTAAACTTTTTACAGGGCTGCAATTTCTCATCTCAAGAAGCATTCTCCATAAAGCTACTATTTATATCAGCATAATTAACTAGACTACAAGCACTGATAGGCACTACACATGTAAACAACCATCACATCAAGGCAGACATGAACAACCACAGATGGGACAAAAGAAAAACTATTATTCATTTCTTACAGATGAGTAATGAGAGTAGAGGGATTCACCAGACCAGGCAGCCTATGGCAGAGCCAAGAACTTAAATCAGAAGTTCTGCAAATTAGGGCCTTTCTCTTGGGGTCTGCCATCCTCAGCTGAGTGCCAGTTTCAGAACTGAAGCTGAAGAAAGAACATTTATCAAACATCTTACCACATAACAGGAGGGTGAGAAGATGCCTCCTAATGAATAAATATTCAGTGAATATGTTATCTAGAGTGGATTACACACGGGTGTAGTCTATCTGCACACAGAAGGGAAGGTGGTAGAGACAAAAAGAAAGTGATTTTCTCAAGTTATGGTATTAGGGTAAAATTTTTCCCCAGGGAAACACATCACCTCAAAGGAGAAACAAGAAAAAAAAAGAGGAAAAATAATTAAAAAAAAAAGAGTCTCAGCAGATACAGAAACTAAGGGGATGTCTGAAGAGCCCCCACTGCAGGCCTGACAGTGCAGGAGTACACTCAGGAGGCTGCAGACCAGATGCTACAGAGAAAAACCACCAACCAGTCATGGCTAAAAGAGAAGAATTCGAAAGGAAAATCCAAATGCTTTGCACTCCTTTTGAAAACATTTATTTTCAGGGATGTAGCTATGCAAACAGAAGGCTACCAAAGCCCAAATACCTGAAAGAAACTGCGCTCTTCCAAAGTGGTTAAGGCATGCTCACGTGGCACTGTGAGAAGGCTTTGAGAGCTCCCAAGATGGAAACCACATGCTAGCATACCCCCCCTGGAAAGAGCCCAATCTGCAAGGCAGCGGGCAGACCACCAACTAACTACATGTGTACAAGTGCTCGCTGGGTGTCTTTGACTTTTTTGAGAAGCGAAAAGGAGTGCGGCAGAAAGGTTCCCACCCTCTGGAAAGAGCCTGACACACGACATGTGTAGGTTTGCTGCAGGGAAAGAATCCCACTTCAGTGAACGTGTCGGAGAAGCTGCCTGACAAGACAAAGTGGCCGGCTCCTTGCTTTCTCTCCCGCGGTTTATCTTTTTATCTTGTCTGATAATGAGGTAAACCCAGCACAGGCTGGTGTGAATTGGAAAATCTCTAATGGATCATGAAATCTCATGCTGACACTGCTGTTCTCCTATATCAGCGATCGTTGCAAAGTAAAGGATGTAGGAAGAAACACTGCCAGAGACGCGCGTGTCGCATTCACAGCAGAGTGAGGGTCGAGGTCCTCTCTTTATATTGCCCCCGCTCTCATTTTCCTTGGATACTATCTCCATAAAATACAGATTCTCCCTTTTGCCAATACCTCCCCCTCCGTTCAACTACTTTCTCCCTTTTTACTCTTAATTGTCCTCTCGCATCAAGAAGCGCCTCATATGTCACAATACCTCGAGACCCAGCATTGTTCTGGGTGTACTACATCCAGGAGAGGTGACGTCTATCACTAGGACTGCCTAACTCTTTGCATCATACGACGCTCCTCTACGATTGCTTATAAACTTGTCAAGCTTTGTGAAATACAGCACGACTGCCCAAGAAAGACTGGGCCCACTCTCACTGAACGTCCCATTATGAATCTCAGAAATTTGGCTTCTCGCTCTGGTTTCCAAACTTGGTTTCTGGTCATGCTACAAACTTTCACAAAAAGTTTGGCATACCCCTGGATCTTCACTTACTGAGATACTTTGAAAATTTGGTTTCTAATCTCTGCTGTACCTCCCCCAGATGCAAGGAACAAATATTTCCCTACCATATAAAAGTTTCCACAGAAGAATTGCCAAAGAGAGAAACTGAAAGTGGGAGGGTGCACCTTCTAGCTAGTTTTGCGGGCATTTCTGCAGCTTCACTGCTGTCCTCTGTCTCAGAAGGATGCTGCAACATGATTTGTTACCTACAATGTTTTCAAACTATCACTCTGGGGAGATTTCAAGAACAAAATACTACTTTTTTACTTGGTTTTGTCCAGCAAAGCAACAGAAAACAAAGGCAGATTTTTGTTGTTGTTTAAAAGAAAGAACATATATCCAACTGTCAAATTTAGCCAACATTTACATCGCAACAAATTGCAAAATAATACAGGCAATAAGTAGAGATCTGAAATTTGACTTCTGCAAAATGAAGGTAAACATAAATGTTCTAATAAATACTACATAACCAATCATAAACCTTGTGTAAACTTGCATATCTTTTTCTTAACCTTTTACATTGCAGAATTATTTCTGTAGTGCTATAAGGCATATTTAGATTATGATCTACTCAATTTCAAAATTTGGCTTTAGTTTTATAACACAGTTTGATCATTCTTACATAGGGTCCCTCATTTAATTTAAATCCTTGTCTAAATATTGCTGGACTAAAATCCTACTGTATTTCCAATATGAGAAAACAAGATCTCAAACTATATTCACTTTAAGAAGGGTGTCCTGAAACATGACATCGCCACTGGGGAAAAAGGAGTAAAAGTAAATAGAAATTATTAATACCCTAAGATTCAGATAATCTGAAGTGTTAGAGTGCACTGCAGTCTCTAATAAATAAAAGAAATAAAAAGAAACGTAGCTCTGTCTTTATATTGATCATAGAATAATTTTATTTTTTGTATCATGCCTTGTATATTTATTTTTTTAATATTTTTATTATGGTCAAATAATTATTTTTTTTTTATTTCTGAATTCATTTTTGCAGTTAGCAAGACATTTGACATCTAAGCCTGTAGCCTAATAGTTTTAATCTTGTCTGCTGATCCTGGATTTTAATCAGACGTAGAGTTGCAATGTTGCATCCAACGCAAAAAGCATTACAGGAGCTGTCACCTCACTGGTGACTGACTTTTGATACAACTACCTCGAAATCCCCAAGTCCCACGGGTGCTTTAATGCTTCGGCACATCAGGACCTCAAGTTATTGAGCAGGCAATCAAGTGTAAGGCAGATGATGAATGGTCCTGCCCATATACTCACCTGCAACCTCCCGCCCTCTCTCATGCTGAAATTCATTAATTGGATGAAGCGCAGGCAGGGAATGAGATTTGGGATATAGAGTCATGGCTATTAAGGACTCGAATGAGACAGGCTCATTTCGACATATGACTTAAATCAGTATCAGGTCTCTGAGATGAAAAGTAATTGAACTAAGCCACTGTACAGTAGTAGAGCTTTGTAGTTTTCTTTCTACTACAGAAAAACGTAACTTAAAGAACATGAAAAACAGATTCTGCAATTCTGCTCAACACTGAAAGTGAGCCCATTTTAAGCTACATGTTTCTAAAAAAGATAATCTAGTTGCTTTTGTAAAAAGTTGACTACACATTTGTAAAAAAATCCAACCAATTATCACTGCAATAAATAGTAATAGTGATCAGGATGACTTAGTAATTGCCCTACAACTTGAAATATTTTACTTAACTGCCACAGAAGTCTTAGTGCAACTTGAAAGATAAATATGTAGAACTAAGGGTAATAGGCATGAACTACACAAACAGCATAATTCTTAGAAATGAAAATGTGAAATTTCTGCTGAAAAAAATAAAGGCAGCAAACATTAGAGCTGTAAAGTATCAGTACTTAAGTTTTCTTATAGATCAGCTCAAACTTGAGGTTAACTATCAGGTTTAACAGATCTTGCGGTCTCGCTTCAGAGACCAGAGGTATCTCAAAGCAGCAGCGGATGCAATGCAGGATCAGGGCTGCTGGCTGAGCAGCAGGCACTAACAAGAAATATCAGTTCCTTTGTTCAAAACAGGTAAAAATAGAGCTAAGTTGTTCACTAAGAAGTGAATTAGCTTCCATTTTTTTGGGTCAAAGGTCATAGGAATTAAATATTTCTGGTTTGAAAGTGTGTTCCCTTGGAAAAAAAAAGTTGTAAATACTGAGATTTTTGCTCTGTTTCTTTTGGGGCTTTTTGGAGGGATTTGTTTGTTGTTTTTTTTAAAAAAGCATATCTAATGGAAGTACAAAGACTTCAACGTTTAGAGTGTAGAGTGACAAAGGACAGGTGAGGGAAGAGTGCAGGCTTTGCTATTTTAAAAAGGGTTTATTCCATTTGGTTTATCATAAAGCTAGAAAAAAGCTGCAGAGCTTGAGGAACTGCAGTCTCATGGATTTCATCTCCATTTCCCCTCCGCCCATCAACTAACAATTTGCTTAGATCACAATACACAATTCTCGATTCTCAGAAGTGACATTCCATTCAACTCCAAGATATTCCATAAAATTAAATTGGCAAATCAGTTTAAAGAAAACTCCTCAGAAACATTAGAAGACCTTATCTGACCTTTCCAAAAAATCATTTCCCTTTTCAAACAGCAAATTTTGCTTTTGTTTGACTCTATGTTTAATGCTACTGCAAAGAATTTTCCACAACACCTTTACAATCAGAAAGGAAAAATACTAGATGAAGGCACCTATGGCCTAGCTTGCTATAAAATCACCAACATCTTTCCAGCTCTGCCACTGTATGCTGAAGATTTAAATTAAAAAAACTAATGGAAAATGTGTTTTTTTCTTCAGAATGCTAAGTCTGTGTTTTCCTGTCATGAGTCAGCTGAGCTCTATCTACAGGAAAGTAATGGACAACCACTGAATTTTACTCCAAATCTCTTCAAAAATGCTTGTCTATCTTCGGCAGACCCACCAATGCTGTGCACATATTTTATTCTTTCAGCAAGCAAAGGACTAATACTCACTGTTTCAGCCTTGGCCACCCAGCAATGCAAGAAACCTCTGAAGAGGAGACTTAGGAATGTCTTGTGTTTTGGAAAGACATTAGATATCAAAAAGCAATTTTTTAATTTATTCATCTTTACAAAAGTCCATGAGAAGAAGTTTGACTGCCAGCCGTAGTGTAATTCACTCTGATAACACAGAGACTATAAATCTTAACTAACAGCTTAACATGTGAGGCATTTGATGTGTCTGGGAACCTGCTGTATGAAAGAAATTAGCTGTAAAAAAAGAAGCAAAATGCCTATTCCCATGGGAAGAGTCTGCAAGACTGGTAATAGATCATTTGTTCATTTGGAAGACACTTGTTCCTCTAGTAAAACAGCAACTAATATTTTTGCCTTCCACTGCTCAGACAGGAAATATGGTGCTAAGGGCCAATAGACAGAGCAAATCATCATGCTAATTACACGGTCAGTAAACATTTGCTCTCCCATGTTTCCTAAAGGTCTGAATAATTCCTGGTTAGAATTCAGCAGTGGAACTAGTCACCTTCATCCTCTCTGACGTAAATGCTGAGAAAATGTATCACACTTGAGAGAATATCCAGGTTAAATACCCCTATTTTAACAGGATGAGCATGTCACCTGCCAAAGGTTAAGCTCTATCACATCTAGAAGGAAAACGAGAAGTTTTTTGAAGTATATGAGGAGTAAGGTTTGGAAACCTTGACTCAATAAATAGCAAACATCCAAATTTAAACAACCTGATAATTTCCAAATGGGATTGTAGAGCAGGTTTCTTGCTGGGATTTTCTTTTTTTTTTTTTTTTAGTAGATGACAGATTCCGTCTAGAATTACATTCGACTTTCATATAAGTCAAATTTCTCACATGTAGAAACATTTAAAGCATCTACTTTCCTACAAAGCAAAGCAAAATAACCATGTTTTCTTTTAAGGCACAAAGATCTACTTGCTTGCTGGAATTTTTGGGTTCTCCCATATCTGGCCAGATGCTAAAATTCTGACTACTCCAGTATTCTTTTATTGGGCCACATCTTGATCTCTGCTGACTTTCTGCCAGACAAAGATCTAGTCCAGGAGCTGGCTGCAAATTTAACATCATTCTAGGTATCTGTCCTCCTCTCAGAATAGGCTTTTATGTTAAACAGAGAGACGGATCTATAGATTCCAAGTAAATTATCTTCTTTACATCCTCTCCCTGAAAACAAGCTACCTCCCATCCACACAGCACTCAAATTTCTGACTGCTGCTCACTGGATTAGAATGGGCAAGTCATGGGATGCGGTTGTATCAACATCAAAGCAAAAACAAACATTTGAGTGTTTTGAAAATGCTTCAGAGCGAAATTCAGTTTCTCATGTGCCCTGAGTGTAGCTTCACCCTCAAGTATTAAGTAAAACCACTCCCTGATGGTATTATGAACAGCACAACTGCACACAAAACATTTGACTTGAACCCTCTGCTTCTCCCTGCTCTTAACATGTGCCACCAATCATTTCCATTTTGAAGTATAGTTGCTTTTAATTCTAATTTTTGTTGCTGTTTAAAGAATCACAAAGTGAGGAAGAAGTGAGTTAGATCCTGCACTGCTCCAGACCCCTCCCAGAATCAGCAGAGCTGCTCCAGTTGATATGAGGAATTACCCAGCTCTGTACAACTTACAACTAAGTAGAGACATGAAAGAATATCTCAAAATTAACATTCCCGAAAAGGACACTGCTTTGGGAAAGTATACTTTAAGTGCTGGATTTTCAGAGACTTACAGGTCTAGTTAGAAGAAACATGAGATTCTCAAACGCATGAGTAGATATTTGGTGTTCCAAATATCTCCCTAAATCCAGCTATATGGCGGTGGTCCCCACAGACGAGCAGAGAGAGGGAGCAGCACACACCACTGAACCAGAGGCTGCTTCTCACACCAGCCCTAAAGAAGATCAAGGCACCGAATAATACTGCATCACCCACACCAGGCTTGAACAGGGGGTGCTACGCCCCTTGTACTGTCCCACAACCACTCTCTTGTTATTTGAAACAATATTTATTCAAGGCAAAATGTGAATGTTCTGAGAGGACACTTTTACAAAATCTCTCTTCTCCTTTGTAAGAGTTTGGCTGGACATAGTAGTATGTATTTAAGTTATATTTTTAGCTCTATTTGTGACCCTTGGGATTTGATGGACTTTTCTCATTGCAGCAGGTTGTTTTACTGGTCTTGCATACTTTAATGATTTTATTTTCACAACTATTAATGTTTAAATGCCTCTATGCAGCATTTCTATCTGTCACACTCCACAGAAATTGAAGAACGCCACAAATGACTGTGCATTTATAAACACACAGAAAGCACCACAGTTTTCTCCATTACTCTGTCATCAGAGATATCTGCTCTAGGTTGTGCTCGGAGCATTAGCCCATGTAGCCTGATATGAGTTCATGAGGCTGGAATTCAAAACACTAACCAGCTGTGGGAACCCGGGAAGAAGGCTGTCACACTAAATGGTATCCAGATTAGAGCTGTGAGAATTTGGGAAAGCCCGTCTAGCAAGCATGATCTCTTGAGGGGGGGAAGGGAGGGGAGAAACAGTTCCCAAGTTGTTAGACTCATAAGCCTAAAGGAAACTAAGTCTCTCTGTTAGATACTGAAATTGCAAGGCTTGACTGGAACTAAATCTGTATCAGGGGATATTTTCCCAAGGGAAGAAATTCAGTAAGTTATTTTCTTGAATTAAAATACAGATAACTACCTCTAGGATGTTTTTTCCCTCGGCAGTGCAGTGTGGGGCTGGAAGCGCACAACTGCCTAAAGAATCTGGCCATGGTAAAAAAATGATGGGAATCAAGTTCCAAAAGATGGACCCTGACATGCAGGTGCTTGATTTAAAACCACCACCACCACCGAGACAGCCAGATTAGAGTGAAAAGGATGACTACACAGTCAGATATGCAAGGAAGTACGAATTCAAGTAATTTATCTACCCTGCAACTGATATTCCACGTGAGGCGTGGTGGGTGAGAAGGAGGGCAAGTAATACTTTTGTCCATCCCCAGCTCTGATACCACAGGTGATGTGACATGGAAAAATATCTTTGCAAGCAAGAACTGCAATACCTTTAAGGGATTTCTTTTCCAAATCTTGCTAAGGCATGGCCTACTTGAGGACCAAGCCCCAAACCTTTATTTGTTGCCTATTTAAAAATTCTCTAAGAAAGTAATAAAAGCAGGAGCTTTCTAGATAGAATCCTTTGCATCCTGCTTTGCCTCCTTGGATCCAGCAACATTAAGTCTCCACTCCAGACACAGTGCCCAGAGTTTTGGGCAAGGAGGAAGTGTTCATTTAGCTTTGGGCACATCTGTCAGTGTCAGCGCCGGAAAAGCGATGCCCTTCAGGTGTTGGCTGTTGGAGGTATCCATCACAGGCTGGAAGAGGCCTGTTCAAAGGCAGAGATACCTCAGGAAGTGATCTTTTTCTGCCTACTCAGTTAGTGACCCTGAACACAAGAGCCACGCAGATGGTGTCAGATCCCTGTGAGACTCCAAAAGCATGGCCCACAACCTGATTAATGTCACACCTGTAAGACTTGTGGGAGTAACTAATGACATGTGTCTAGTGAAATTCCTATTGGCAATTTCCCCCCTTTCATTAGGGGGAAGTCTATTTATCTGCTAAACTTTGCTCCAGACTGAGAGGGAAGAAAAAAAAAAATAGTTAAAAATATAATCCACAAGTGGTTCTCTTCTGTCGACGTGTTAACTGGTCTGATTATGAAAAACAACAATCACAGGGACAACAGAAAAACAAACAAAAGGGACAACACACTTACAGCCTCTCTAATACGTACAGCACTGAGACAACAAACCACGGAAAGACAAAAGGACACAACTTTCTTCCTCTTTGTTAATTTGAGTGATGGGCAGTAGTCGAGAAAATTGCAATGTTCTTTGGTCTGCCAACATATTTTGTTTCTTCAGCAGTGACAATAATGAAAACTGCCATTATGTGATGACTTTTTATTGTTGAAATTTTGGTTTGTAATGAAAATTGGCACCTTAGTCACATTTTCCTTTGCATCAAGCAAAACTGCAAATTCTCATTACTAGATGCCTTTATTTTCCTGTTTTTTTCTGTCTTTTCCATAGCAAAATACTAGACAAAAAGAATCCAGGGAACAGAATGGCTGTTAGGTCTTGAAAAAATGGATTCTCAGCATAACTTTCACAGGTCAGGAGAACCTCTCTGCAGTAGTGACAGAAGTTAAACTAGCGTAACTCACACATTCCAATGTCCATCTTCCTATATAGGATCACTTGCGGGGATCAGCGAGTTCTGACTATCATACTTGTTTTTAGCTCAAGCCCTGTTGAAATCTCTGCTTGGCATACTAGCCTCAAATTTGCTTTTTGCCTGGCTTCCTCTGTGCTATAACATCAGATCCTGAAAGCTTCCGTATCTTGCATGTCCACACAACAGAACCTCTTGCTCCTTGGGAATCCCCAGATCAACGCAGGGCACCTCTCCAGTCACCCAAGAGGCAAAGACTACAGATGATGATTTGTCCTGAATTTTCTTCCCCTTCTAGATAAAAACAATACAAGTTCCTGCAGAAACCCGTCTGGCAGTCTTTACTCATGCAAAACCTCCACCAGCTCCCAGCACAGACATTGACTATGGAAGGATGTACAGGATTAGGCTGCAAGAGATTTAACCTGAGGCTGGTTAAATATGACTCATGAAACTAAACATCAATTACTGAGCATGGGAGACAGATTAAGGAAGAAGTGGAAACTGTTTCTTTTCAGTAACTCATTTAAGCTGTATTTGATTTAAGAGGTCTTTGACAAGAAATGCACTTAAGGGTTTTAATGCTTCAGCCATTCCAAACTGCAAGTGAATAAATCCAAAGGCCAAAGCACCTTGACCTCTAAACACTGATCAGCCAAAAACCAGTCAGGATATAAGATGTCCAGCCCAACATACTTTCCCAGATTTCAGCTGGGCAGGCTGTCATGATAAAAGACACTAAAGTAGCTCTTCTGGCTTGCCCTGCATCAGCTGCAATGATTAGCAGCAAGACGGGTGTTCTAGTGATATAGTCAAGACAAGTTCACCTTTCAATCTGAAATCCTGACTATAGACAGTTTTTGGCTGTCCGGTATTTATTATAGCAGCCTGCAGAAGTGTCAGACGTGTGTCAGGACCCATTAAGCTCAATACTGGACACAAGAAATTTGTAGGAGTCCACACAGAACAAACACGGTTTCTGCCAGTCAGGAATAGTCTCCCAAACTAAACAGGGCAACATGGAGGGGGATCATCAACAGTCAAAAGGCTCTATCCTGCCTTTATCTGTCAGTTCCAAAATATCTAAGAAGATTCGCTCGTTCTACACTTCCCCAGAATGTCTCAAGTCAGATTTAAAAGAAAATGAAAATAGCAGTTACGCTCGAACAATGCGAGGATGCCTCTGTCTGAAAATATTTACATACATCAAAGAAAGTGTTTAAATAATAAGTCACTTGAATTTTTAGTAACTATTACACAAGGGGATTTTATTTGTACTTCTGCTTTTGATACTTATTTGCTAATAAGTAAATAATTTTCATCTGTTAAACATTTGCATCTTATATTAGAAACATCAAAAGCCTCAGACCTTTGATGACATTCATCCCCATCAGTCCATAGCAAATTACAGCAACAAGAAAGAAAAATCTAAACAGAAGGCACTCAAAGAAAACCAGCATGGAAGGCAGAAACTCATCTAGCTCCAAGCAATTATATCTTAATGAATAAACATTGTTCTCCACTGCTACCTCATGCTAAGAGATACCCACAACGCAGTCAACACCAACTTAATTCTTTCCATTCCTCTTCCTTCCTCACGGCAGTTTTGTCACTTTTCTTACAGCCAAGTCTGCAACTCCCATCACAGCTCTGTGTGCCCAGCACTGACGATGAGACTAAAGAAGAGTTTCACACCAAGAAGCAAGATCCTAATATAAGGTGAGGAGGAGGAAAATCTCATATACAAAGTGTGCAAGTATTAGACACTTACTACCCAGGTAGTAATGTTCACCAAGCCATATACTTCTGAAAGGTCCTATGTGTGAAGAGGCACATCCTCAAACTCTTCAGATGTCATGGAAGGTGCAAGGGTTAGGGGAGAGAGAAGTAGAATGTTACTTAAATCCTTCGCTGCCTTTTTTTAATTGAAGATTCCATTAAATCAAGAAGTGCACGGTATTTTTAGCTTAACTAGCTCTTAACGTTAAGAAAATCCAAATGTCTATGACATTTAGCTCCAATGCACTATTAGAAAATTGGAAAAGCTCCATTAACTATAAGCACAGCTTCTCTTTTCTGAGCAAACTGCCCTAAAAGAAAAAAATAATAATAATTCAGTCTTGCACATAACTTTGCTGTTTATCAGTTCAGTAGATGCATTACTAAGAAGTCTTTTAGGTGCAGCTTGAAGCTTGTCTCTGGAGTTTCCCTCGTGACTCTCACCAGTGGAATGCATTAGCTAAGTCTTCACCTATGTTAGGCAGGAGAATAGCTACATTTGTTACTTGAAATAATTACTGTCTCCAGCAGGAGCATCATAAGTTCTAGGGTTTCCTACACCTTTGAATGAAAGCACAGCTTTTTATTGTGTTAACCAAGCTGATATTTTATCAGATACACATTGTAAGCTACTTCATAAGATGAGTAGAATATATTATTTTCTTTTGCAGTTTAGGATTGGTAAGCATCATTTGGATACAACCCTCAGCCATATAATGTAGTTATAATTAGGGATATACATAGCATTCAATCTCATAAGTGTGTTATTTAGAGTTTTAAGACTGATCACATAGATCAATCACGCCCATTTGGCATGCTATGAGAAATTTTGAGAGTAAGCCATTGAAAGTTCAGGTAGAAAATATATAATAGATTGCTTTCAGGGAACTAACAGGGTCACAGATGTCTCCTCCCTCCTGTCTAGTACCCAACAGCAGGCTACCTGTGTTGCTCAGCAGTAAAGAAGAGAGAAGACTTTTACCAGGTGGGGGGCCCTTACTCCAACAGCAAGTTGGCAGGACAACCCATGCACTGTTGTGCCAGCACCAAGAGGAAAATAGTCTGTTGCTTACAGCACCAGAGTACAGAAAGAAATAAACACTTTATCCAGAAGTGAATGGACCACAGTGGAAAAAAATATATATTCTCTAAAACAGGATTTCCTTCATGGTCTGGTTAAGCAGCAGCACCATCACATGCTGCTCTACAATGAGGTCAAGCACAAAGCTACAAACTTGCCCTCCAGAAAAATAAATAAAACAATAGCCTTAAAGTCTTCCAGGCTTTTTGTTTCCTTCGCATAGCTCATGTGGCCAGGCACAGGAGCACAGCAAAGAGTTTCCACTGGTACAAACATGAGTTCTCTGTAAGTATAGCTGCCAGGATTGGGTACGTACTCCAGACTGCCTTCCCTCAAACGCTATCTGTCACTTCTTTACACAAATGTTCCCTAATTCACAGGAAAAAACCCCAAACAGATTCAATAGGTGGGAGGTTAAAAACAAACCAACCAACACCCCCCAACTGCAGAATAAGGCCTCTTTCAGCATGCTAATGATTAAAAATAATCATCAATAAGAATTATTGCATTTGTAACACTATTAAGGGGGTGACCTTAGTGTTGATCTAATAATTCGAGTGAAATAATATAACTGTAGTTTCAATAGACCCTCCTAAAACTGTCTATGCTGAACCTACAGCAAGACGAATGGTTAAAGAGCAGTATCCTTCAAGCTCCTCCTGTTGAAGAAGTTATCCTACAGATCAAATGTCTCTTTCAGTTGACAATGCAATCATAGAAAGAAAAGAAGGAAACGTAAGTGCCAAGGGATGGGAAATGGGAGGCCTAATTTCTTTTTCAAGATTAACTCTTGGGGCTGAAATAAAATTCAACCTGTTGGCTAAAATTTGGCTCTCTGCCTATTAAAATACTTTCCTAATCAATTCAACATGTTAGATGCATATCAAACTGGACCTTGCACCTCTGGAGAAAACACCACTGTTGATTTCTGATTTATTGTAGGGTTCTACCCAGAATATTTCACATACTTAGGCCTTTCTTGTTTTTAAACTAAGTACATCGTTAGTATATGGAAACAATGCTAATAGATATTGCCAGGTCCTACTGAACAAAGTCTAAAATGATTTTCTAATTAGTAAGAAGTAGCAAGGTGTCCAAAACCAGAGTTAGTAAAAAGCCATCTAACCCCAGAACAGGGTATTAATTCAGAGAAGTTAGATATAAAGTGCTGAATTAACTCTGAGTACACACACATATGTAAGGGGAATATAATCTCATAGCAGCATTTTTCTCTGGTGAAGCATTAGAGAACTTATTTTTAAGCACTTATATAAATCCAATCAACACTTAAAAGAACTGAAAATCTTGTTGAAATGCTTCACCAAGCATTTACTCTCGCATTAAGCTACAATACAAATTGGAGTTGCCTACACATCTCTTCCTGAAGATGAGGAGCCAGGACTCCAAGCATCCTTCCCCTACTGCCAGCTACTAATCTATAGAGTTGTGCCACTGCAGGCACTTTACCACAGTGAAAAAACAGAAAAAAACAGCGGTATCTTTCTATTTCACAGCCTTAAGAGCCAAGGGAAAGCAGGGAGGGATTTTTGTCTCAGCAGCATGTCTGTGAGTCACACTGCCTCCCGAGGCGGCTCCTTGGGTGGTACAGTTGACACACTATGCCTTGCTCAGAGGATCTGCCTAAAGTCACCACTGAGCCTTTTGCAAAGGGAACAAATAGAAACTTTACATACATTTGGTCACAAGGTCTATGTGATGTTCTTCAACATGTAATTAACAAGAGCAAATTTTCTAAAGTTCAGACCATTTGATTCCAAAGTAATCCCCAGTTGAAAGCACTTCTACTTCCCCATTTCCCTGTTTTGAAATTTATTTATTTTTTTGCTTGGGTTTTCCAGGTCCTTTTATAATTTACACCACCTACTCAGCAAGTTCCAATGCAGTCAATACTGACTGACCACATCCATATAGCAACTCAATGCTTGTTCCAATTATTTTCAACAATATATGGATTAGGTTACACACGCGCTGCCAGAAAAAACGATCTACCTCAGATTTAAATCATTAAGAATGACCCTCTGGAGACAATAATCTCTCCTAAATGTGAAAACTACAGACAAATGTCAGAATGCTGTCTGGCCTAGGAATGTTTCCTCATAACAAGGCTGGTTTGTGCAATCAATGAGGCTGACAAAATCCCCGATACACTCTCAGGGCCTGATCCAAGGCTCAGTGAAGTTTACAGTAACACTCCCATTGACTAGAGCTGTGGGAAACTTTTTTCTGACCCATGAAAAATTTTGAGATTTTGAAAGCTTTTTGTTTTTTCTCTCTCATTCAGGATAGGAAAAACTCAATTTTGCAACCTGAAAATCTACTTGCAACACTTCTGTAGGACACAGAAGCTTAAAAAAAAAAAAAAGAAAAATCAACCTGATTAAAATAATTTCTCTAAAAGTGAAGAAAAAAAACCTCTAAGTTTTGAAATTAAAGGTCATATTTTCAAAATCAAAGACTTTATGCAAAAAAAAAGGCATTTTTCAACAAAAAGTTGATATCAAAAACTTGAACAATGCCAACATTCTCCCTCAAACTGTATGAATGAGCTCACCTGGGCTATTGTCCTCTCTCAAAAATTCCATTGCATACAGGCATTCTATTCATCTTCCTAACATCCATAATTTGTGTTCCAGCCACTGAAGACAAATGGTCCCTCACTGTACACCAAGAGGTGGAAGCCCTTTGATACAAGGAGTATAAAAAAAAAAAAAAAGAGAGAAGTAACTGCAAAAAGTAACCACATCTCTCATTTTCAAATTAATTTACTTTCTTCTGGAGGTGACAACTGCCAAATCGTGTGTCTCAGAGTAGCATTTTTCAGCCCTGAAGGTCTTGAACCCTTGCAAGCCAAACCCTGCATTCATATTATAGCAGAAGCCACTGGATGGAGCTGTTATAAACAGTCTCACAAAGCTGTGAGTGTGAGTCATATTTAGTCTTTAAGAAATCTGCATTGTCATTATTTTTAAGACACTTCCAAGTGGAAACCTGTTGCATTCAGCACGAAAGGTTTCTCTCCATTAGCTATTTACACGGAGTCCTTGCTCAGTAGGTAACGGAGATCTGCCAGTTCCACAGAAGCACGGGCTCTCTACAAGGGCCCTAAGATATGACTGATGTATTTTGTGTAATCAGTGCAAGTGGCACTAAAAATACACACCTACAGCCCTATACCAGTTTCATTTCTTTTGAGGAGAAACTGCCTTGGAAGACCCTCGATACGGATTATCATTCAAAAGGTAAGCAGAACAAAACAATTTCAACTCCACGTAGAGTGGAGAGAGGAACTGGAGGAATAGGTATGAATTGACTTACTGCAGTCACAAAAAGGAAACAAGCACAAAAGCAGGAATTTGAACTAAAGAATTCTGATAGCAAATGCTAAGGCAGTTTCCTTTGCATTAAGCAGTTTCTGCCAAAATTTTAATCATTGCAATCCATCATTCATAAGAACAGTAGTTTCCCAGACATAAGGTTACTAGTTAATAGTAACACAGAGCTGAGGACTTTGTTACTCTTTCTCTACATGCGTGTGTATGTATGCATACCTAGAGAATAATATTGAAAACCCAAAAACTAAGGTGACAGCACCAGTAAATAAACAGATCCTCCATGACAACGTCTGAATTGGCATTATCCACCCATAATGAAACTCACCTCTGAGGGCCACATGAACTGTCTCACTTAGAGAATATAAAGCATGCTTTTCCACGTGACAGTGAGAACACAGAGCATCCAAGACCTCAGCTGAGTGTCAAGAGAGAAGCAGGCCACGTTCAGAAATGCCCAGCAGCAACTCATAAGCTGTGCGCGGTGCCACCGCCATCAGGGGAACACACTGCTCCAGGAGCACAGACGCACACTGTGCAGTAAATCCTTGTGCTCCTTCTGCACTTGTTACTTTGACAGCTGGTGCAGTAAGTTACACCTCATATTTTTGATAATAACTTCAAAACAAGTGCATGTGTCAGCTTAGCCAGCAATCTACCCAAATATCTGCACCTCGTATCTCTGGCCTTTGATGAGCCGTAAGGAAATTCAGGAGAGCAGGCAGTTCCCTCATTTCTAGCTAGAACCCAAGGCCAGTTTCACAGACATTCATTCAACCTCCTACATTAAACCTCTTGCTGAGCGTGCCATGTTTTGTACCATTAGCCACCTTTCCATAGCTATCACATCCATATCCATATCATATCCACAGTAAATTCAGCAGCTTTCCCAGTACAGGAGAACCTCTTGCAAAGCTTCCTGGACAAAGTAGCGCCAGAGGCCTGTGACTTCCCCCAAGCCCTTATTCTCGCACCCTTGCACCTATTCACACTTCCATATGCATCAGGGCAATTCACTTCTTTCCAAATCACCATCCAAATGCAAAGGCTCATCTGTTGTCTGAAAGGTTTTCAGACTATGGAGCAGATGGAAAAAAATGCTTAATTTGTCTCTGGTTTGTTGTATCAATGCTATGCATTGCGTGTGCTAAGTAACTGTGAGCTTTCTGGCATCTTCCGGCATGTATTTAAGTAGTCGAAGACATAGTTCTACCTTAAGACTAACGCATCATCCTGTTACAGATGAGCTCAAAAGATTATATTTATAGATACAAAGACTACAGGCAAAGAGTGTCAAAAAGCCATCAAGAAATGCATCCCACATGAAAGAGAGAGAAGTTAATACATGTACATCACTCAGCAAGTGATCTGATGTTCAAAATACTCCCAAAACATACATTTCCATTAACTGAAAACTGAAAGGCCCGATTGGGTTTTATTCTTTCTCTATCTTCATGCTGTAACTAAGTAGAAAAGGATAAAGAGTGACAGGAATAAGAGTAAAAAAAGCAAAGCAGAAAGGAAAAAAAAAAATCAGTGGGGGAACAAAGCTTGCCAACTTGAAATCAGAACTCAAAGGTTATATCAGTAATATAACAAGTCTTTCCCTTAACTTCTCTAAAGACAGAAAAGTGCTTTGATTTCTCTTAATTTTGAAAAAAATCTTTTCTATGCCTGAATTTGCACTATTACTACTATTATTATTATGCTTGCTACAAAAATCATCATCAGCCATGACCAAGGACTCCACAACTATAATATACATACATGCACATATACGCCAAAAAGCCAGCAGCATCTTTTAGTATAAAAGGGCACATGATCCATTAGTATCATATCATTTATACCTACCACATGTTCTTGTCAGTTACTGGTTTTGAAAACATAAGAGAACAGGAATATCCTACATCAAAAGCATCACTTTCGTACAAAAAAAAATAAAAGACAGTCACAGCATTCTTCATCCCTGAGATAAAAGGTCAGTTTACTTTCTCTGCTCTTTACTCATACCTGCCACTTGCGCTGTGGAGGACTGCACAATCCAATGAATTTTGAGATTATAGACACTTGTACCTCTAGTGTGTTTTAAACCTAAGCTCACTTGCTTGGCAGGCATGTAAGATAGCCCCATTCCTGACGATTAATGATCAAAAAACAGTTAGCTAGAGAAAGAATGTTGGTTTAAGTGCAAATTCTAAACTTTATGGACTTACAGAATAACTTTTCCTAGTATTATGGAGAAGAGAGGAAGTAAACCCAAGCAAACTGGATTGCACATGCCTGCAATGATAATCAGATTCTCTTCTTTGTCTTCAAATGTACATCAGAATCATGATGAAATAACACACTCAACACTGACATCTCTGAAAGAGTACTCTTTAGGTTAAGGCCAAAACTCACAGGTATCACAGGTAAACATCATTAACTAACAGTGAAAAGAAAAAAATCCTCTATTTCATCTGTAAAACTGTTCCTTCAACCTCCAAGCAACAGACTGGCAGAGATGCATGCACTTGTTTCTTTTATGCTGTTGGGTGTTTTGCCAGTATGGAGGATGAAACCACACTTCATATCATACCCAGATGTGCTATCAGGAGAACATCTGAGAGCATCACCTCCATCACCTGCCCTAGGAATCAAATCCATTCTTTATCCCGCCCATCTCTTTATAATTCATCAACTAATGAAAAAGGACAGCCCTTATACTGAAATACTGCACAAATTTACAGTCCTGACTGATTCCATTTAATGGCCATTGTGACTACAAGACCTGCCTCTAATTTACCACGTTGTAAACTAACTGCTCAGAAGCAGCGTGTGATTTCCCAGGCTTCAGCCCCACTATGTGAGGTGATCCATTCCCTGTAATTATTTCCATGGAGAAAAAAGGTGAAGGGATGCAGCTGTGAGGTGCCTGCTCATGCCTGACCCTGGGGCAGCGGTGGGCTGTCCAGGCAGCAGCAATAGCCCAGGAGGTGTTGGAATTCCTCTTAACCTTCTGGACAGTTTGCACAGCACTGCAGTTTTGTGGTGCCACTCTTCTCTCTCATCCCTAGCGTAGCTCGAGAACAATGCACAAATGTGACTTCAATTAGGTCAATGACAAACTCACGAAGGTTCAGCCCTCACCATCTGTCTAAAGTAAGTGAGGCTCTATTCAGTTTGGGGCTTGGGCTTTCTTCCCTTCCCCGCTCCCATCCTCCTTTGTAATGAATGCTATTTGACAAAGCTATCTACATAACAGAGAGATTTAATGGGGTTTATGACAAAAAGACAAAACAGCAAATTAAGGCAGTTCCACTATTAATTCCCACCACATTAGAGCATTACAGAATTTATCACTTAACACGTGCATAATTTAACATGATTCAACATTCAAACACATTGAAAGACAGAAAGACAATAGTGAAAGCCTATTAGTAACTACTAATTCATCCTTTATGGAGGAGTTATGCCTGTCTGAAATAGCAATTTCATTAAAAATTTCCAAAATTTAGGTTCACTTTGCATTAGAAGCAAAAGAATTGATCAATGTATCTGATGCTAGAATAACTAAACAAGAGGAGTTTTACAGCTTGTTACATGACTGCCAAAATTTTTACTTCCTGTACACATACATACAGCCAGTAAATTTAGATATTAAAAAGTAATCTAAATCTTGATGTGTCCTGTTAGATGCTCACACTGTGCCTCAAATCACTTTCCAAAGGAAAAGGTCACACATAAGTCTACACAGACAACTAATGCCTCACTCTATGGATATTTTACGTGTGGTAACTTCCATTGGACTATATTTCTGAATTAACTTGGGTGGTTTGTGGCCCCAGGCCTTCACCCAGAAAGCTGTAGGTTCAGATCTCATTTCTGTTCCATGAAGGAAAGGAAAAAAAATTAAAATCCCATAAACCTGAATGCAATCTCAGTGCACACTTACAGTGAGGTATGTAGAAAAATGATGAGATACAAACGTAGATCCAAGGTAAGTCCAAACACCAGCACCAGGTGTTGTTTGAGATGCTTTGCAAAGTCCAGACCAGTACAAAAACATGTGGGTGGGGAGGCAGAAGGGTGGAAGAGATAGAAAGAAGAAGATCTTCCTCTTTCTAACATACTGAAACAATTTACTGAAGCAGATTTAATCATTTCACTCATGCTGAAGGGAGTAAATTCACACTAAACTTGCCACACTGAAGATAATGGAACAAGTCATGGGAAGGAAGAAGTTACTGAGTTAAAGAGCAACAAGGGAGAAAGCAGCAAAATTATTTGCTTTGTTTTAAAATACTCTGTAAGGTTATGTCATCACACTGAGATGCAGGGATGAGTAATTCATTCAGGTCATGGATTTTCCACCCAGAATTCTTCTAGCTTTGTATCAGTCAGTACAAACTTAACAGTTCACCATCACAGTTTTCAAGAAAAATGGTGGTTTTCTATATTGGGAAACTGCTTAACTTCTGTGCTCCAAAACCCAATGCTTTTCTACATGTCAATCAAAACACATTTCCCTACTTTTTTTTTTCTCAACATGTGAAGCCTGAACGGCATCTTTGCACACTGAGATAGCTCTCTGCAAAGTGGGGAATATACCATGCAGTAGAATCCTTATAAGTTACCTGCCATCTGTGGAAAAGCAAATTGGCATCACCTTTGCCCCTTTATCCCCTAAAATGACGGTGGTACATAATCACAAATGGAGATAGATTCAGAAGGTGAGAGGGCAGTGTGGAACAGAAATCAATTCTTCCATTGATAAATAATCAAGACACAGGAGGAGAGGCTGATTTTATTTCTAATTACATGATTAACCCCAAGATGTAGTTATACAATTCGATGCAAATGTGACAAAAAAAGCCAAAGATTTAAACAGAATTAGAAAAGAATGAATACCTGAAAGTATTCAGCATAGGCTGAAATGAGTATAAGAGAGCTTTAGAATGGGCTTTGAGTTAGTCACAACTGGGTACAAACTGGTTTTGAAAACTTGTTTCTAGACCTGTATTTCAGCAAGTTAGTAAGAGTCAGGGACATCTATTCAAAGCCTGCTCCAAAATCCATCTCCCTGACAATCCAGCATTGATGAGTCACCCTATTTTGGATGACTATGAGACTGAGCACCAGAAGAGCTGCAGCTCTGTGCTTCAGGAATGTCTTTACGGATTGACCGTTCCCGACATTGCAGAAAGAGAAGAGCAAAGGATGCAGCCACAGCCTATCCCTGCAGTCATGGGCAGATGATGGAAATCTTATCCAGACCTGCCCAGACAGAGGAAGTTCTTACCTCAGAGTTAACTTAATCCCTCCTTTGTGGAAAGGGGAAATTCTCACCTCGGATATCTTTCACCAGTGAACTTATTCCACTCTTACTCTACCTGATGACTACTGAAGATAACTTTGAACCTTTGGAAAAGCCAATGCAATGCTCCTAGAAACCAAATTCAGAGTTTTACTTTTAAGCTTTTCTAATGGACTATTTATCCCTCTGCACTCTTTACATACTGAATATTAACTAAAGGCAGATTGATTTGAAGGGAAAAGTATTGTAAAAAAATTTAATAGCTGTGTGCCGAAGTCAATAGAATTTTCACCTCTGAATTTAGAAAAACCAGAACTCAGTAGTGATACTATATATGTAGATATCTTAAGCTCAGAATTCAATGATATTTCGTGTTCTGGTTATTGACAACCTTTATCAGTCATTCTGCAGATATCTTTTGTAATTAATAAACCTGTTTACATAACGCTGAAGATGTTTCAGTCCACAGTATCACCCGAGTGACACGCTTACGACACCTTAAGAAATTATTTGATTTAGTACATTTTTTGTCAAATAAAATCCTTATGCACACAAAAAAGCAAATTTAATAATATCTGTTGGAAGGCTCAACACTTTGAACAATGCCTGGAGTACTCTGGGATAAAATAAGGCTAAGAGGAGAGGTCAAGTCTGATGCATTGTGGGACAAAGCCAATAGTAGATCTTTCCAAAATATTATTCAAGTATCTTATTGACAAAGTCAGCAAGGTTAAAACATGCAGTCTGTGGGATCAACATCCAATTCTACTAAGGGAATTTTGGAAGCTTCATAAATTCTCATGCAAAATATTTAAGTCAGCTGGACTTAAATCTAATGGCATTTGGTTTGCATGATACATGTTTCTTCTGACAAGGCCAGAAAGTTAAAATCTTCACCAAAACATTTTTTACACCATTTTAACAAAACATAAGAGTGCCCAGATATATGAAAGCATGAAACAGAGCTGCTTTCTTCTCAGAGCTTCAAATTGTTCAGAGTTCAGTTCATTGCAAGAAATTTGTGAGGTTTTAACATAATCCCCTTTTTCTTTAAGACTAATTATACCACTGCCATTTTCCACTTAACACTGGTTAAAAAAAATAAAATTGTCTGCAAATACATGGAATTTGCTTATATGGAAACATATTTCAAATGACATTTAAAGACTTGTTTTTAAGAGTGCCTGACACCCAGAAGGTTCTGCCATGAAATTGAACATAAGGTTTTCAGAGGAAGATGAACATTCAATATTCAGTAGTTTCTGAAAAACGAGACCTATTTGAGTCTTTTCTGAAAGTCTGTCCTTAATTATGGAAACTCAGTAAGATCAGTTCTGAAAAGGGAGACTCATCACCACTCACAAAACACTTTGTTGCCCTACCACATCAGGATTTGGCAAGAGCAGGGTATACTCTTTACTGGCAGTTTCAGTCAGGACTAAACGAAGGTAAATGTTGCATTTTTATATTTAATAAAACCTATGAACTTATTACCTAATAAAAAAAAATAGCTCTCCCTTTAGAGTAAGAAGACAAAGGAGTTTAAAGGTAATAATGTAAGCAATTATTACATTCAGGGATTATATCCTTAGCCAGTGTAAACTGGAGCAACTTCAACAGAGACCCGTTGATTAACATCGGTACATGATCTTGTCTAACCTGTTCAGCACCGACCTATACGTGCACTCCTGTGGTACCAGCCTCAGAGTATCTAACATCTGCTTACAGCTGCCAGCAGGTACTAGTCAAAGAAAGATGGAACTTTTCACTTGATTTTTTTCTTCCCCGTTTTGTACAAATTACAAAAGTCTATTTTCATTTCTTGTACTTTGGTTATTTTTGCTTATGAAGGCTTTGGGACAGCAGTAGTGAAAGCTGAAGCTGTCTGGTTAATCTGAGGTCAAATTTTGTGTAGGCAGCTGCAATCCAAACTTCCCCACCCTGCCCTACCACTAACCGAACTCTGACCTGCCTGGGACCACCTCCTCGCTCCTACAGCTCGGACCACATTTCTACCGAGTGAACACAGGCAGCTAGCTAAAATGCCAAAATATCTACTTGTGAAAACACGTCATGTGTTTGGGACTTCTTCCGTTGGACAATAACCAAGACCACCACATGCATCTGGCAGTCTGGAATCAAGTCACTTAATACACGTACTTTGCCCTTGTGAAAAAGTTACATTTTGAACTGAAGCAGTGGTTTAAAGGAAAAAGAAAATACATGCACAGTGTCACTGCAACCCTGCAGCCTCCTGCATCTACAGCAAGGCTCCAAAGTCCATGCCTAGATCTGTGACAATCATGAAAATATTGAGCCCCTCAAGTTCACAGCAAACTGCTGAGTGTTGAGCACTTCTGAAGTCAAGATTCAGAGATCCAAACGTGAGTTTAAAACTTGAATTTCCTGGGGTATGATCAATCTAACATCTCCCTGCTATAGGGATACAATCTTCAGGAACTTTGAAAATCCTAGAAACCTACAGCAATTTCTGGCTTCTGAACATTTACATCATATGCATTGTCTTAATGCTTAAGCTCACAACCAAGACAAACCTCCTTGATTTCAGTGCTGTAGCTCTGTACAGAGAGCATCAGCTGTGGAGATCGACCACCTGAGTGGTTAAGACACAGGAAGGGTGGGAGGAAGTTTCACCATCCTCATTTCACAGGTGGGAGCGTAAAGCACAAGGAAGGAAAGAAGAGAAAGATGTAAGTGATATGTTCAAGGCCACCCAGGAAGACTGTTTCCAAGTGAGAAAAAGAATCCAGATTTCTCACTCCACCCCCTTTCCCTTCTCTCCACATACAACGTCTCCACTCAGAGCTGCATGAGAGTTTATATGGGTCAATGCTATTGTGTATGGTGGTTACCACGAGGAGCCCACATCTTCCCAGGTGTAGAAGGGTAGAACTCAGTGTGCAGCTCTTGAATCAGTCCAGCAGAGAAAGGAACATAGTGTATAAGCAAGAATTCACATCCTGCTCCCAAGGTTCAACAAAGACCACAGAGCTGGTAACTGAATCCTCAGTAAGGACCACAGCGAAATGTCACAAGGAAGCATTGTAGGGGAGCACTATGTGATCAGCACTGACTGCTGAAGAACTGGGTAAAATGAAGGTAGCCTAAATAAGCACTTAAAGCCCAGCTGTTCTGATTTTAGAAAAAGCAGAACACCATGGCAAATACGAAGACAGTAGAAATAAGTGCCAGAAAAGGCAGGATCTAAGTCTAACTAGGCTGATGGCTTGTGTTACTTCTGTGCAAGTCACCTCAACCCTTCTCACTGATTAGTTTCAAACTATACATTCCTTGAGCCAAGGACCATGACCACATCTGTCTTCATTTCACACTGACCTGTGGACAGGCATCACACTTGAGTTTGAACCCTCTTACTGCTCAAAGAGTTTGCAATGCAGTTCTGAAAGCTTTTTAAGCCCATAACAGTCTACGCAGCTAGAAGTTCAGTTTATTGCCTAAGCATTGCTTTTAAATAGGTTAAAACAACAAAAGAAAAAAAAAAAAAACAACTACAAGAACAGGCAGGATGGGAGGGTGAAGAGTCACTGAAGTACTCATCCTGCCTTTTCTTAAATCCTTTGAAATGAGAAAGAAGTTCTCCCAAGGTTGGCAGAAAGAGAGCCCAGGCGTAGATGTTCCCAGTCACACAGAGGCAGGCATGGAAAGCAGCAATCCAAGAAGGACTCTGCTGGAGAATCCCTCACCACTCACATACACAGACCTGGGTGTTGGTTGTGCAGGTTCCTTCTACAGGGAAGACACACCTTGTGGGTCTGCACAATGAAGCCTCAGCAAATGCAGCATTTAGGAATTAACTATTATGGGATTTAAAAACCTCCAGGAAAACAGATGGTTTGACTGTCTCTCAGCTAACTGGAAACATGGCCCAGCAAGTCAAAGCAAAGACATGCCAGCAACCTCTGTGTAACATCTATAGTGCCACCAGTAGCCCAGCTGACTGACATAGTTTCCTGATTCTGACAAGCAAGGATGGATTCCCTTTTAGATTTTTGTGTTTTATACACACAGAGCAGTAAACCCAAGAAGAATATTAGTTAGCTATAGTCTAGTTTTCAGAATATACAGAACATTATATCCACCATTAGGCTTTGGTCTACAGACCATAGACTACATTTGTGAGAATCAAATATTGAATCCATTTCAGCATTTACATTCAGAGCAATAGCACAATTTTCAAGGAAATCAACCAACTATCCCCTCCAATCAGATCCAGGCTTGTTTTAGTGTAGTTTAATATTCCACATCCTCACCAAATAAATGACCATCTTCTCACCAAAATTTCTTCATTGCAGAAATGCACATTGGGCACCTTGTCTGAAAAGTTTTGAATCATTGCCATTGGGTTAAATTCAGTCCAGAGTCGAGACCCACACCTGGCACTGATGCGCATGCAGCAGAGACTCAAGGGGCTCAGCCCTGACTTCTTTCATCCACTGACACACACCTACAGCACCAGATTGTTCACTACCCAAGTCAAAGCAAGTGGGAAATCATTGAGAATTGCTCTGTCTATGTGAGTATTTTAGTAAGTAATAATCATCACAAGCAGCAAGATAAAAGTGAAAAGGAAACTATAGAAAAATTCCTGTGATAAGAGCAGCGTGGTGATATGTGCACACTGAAAATGTAGGAACCAAGTCAGAGCACACAAGTCTTGTCTGTACACTGTGAAAAAAATCTTCACCAAGAAGATGGTCTTTCAAGAACAGCAGAGTTCTGTTCATGGAAATGTTCTCCCTCTGAAAAAATCAGTTGTAAGTAGACATATTTCCTCCAGAAATACAAATTTCAATCCTTTTTTGTACTTATTTCTTCAAAAATTGAAGAATCATTGATGAACAGAAGCACATCAGCTCACCAGTGTGACAATTAAAAAATGTTTTCATTTTATTCTCTTCAAATGTCAGACTGCTTGGATTTTTGCCTTACTAACATTAAGATTTTGTTCCTATTTACAGGCAAGTTAGCCTTAAAGATAACAAACCTCTTACAGAAGAGAAAGATTATCACCTACACTGTTAAACAAGAAGCAGAAATTAAGTATTTCTACCTTATAAAGGTGTCAGCTGGTTCAAAGACTGGCAATCAGCACACAATCCCCCCTACATTCACCTTTCCCCTCTGTAATTGACCCAAAATTTGTATACTTTATTATCTAATAATTTTCCCAGCCAGCAGTTTACCAATATTACCCCCTTATTAACAGCTAATCCCACAAAAAGTAAGACTATGAGAAATCCGAACTGTCTACTCATGTCATAGTAATAAAGGTAAGTACTATTTAAGAAAAAATAAAACTCAGCATCAAATTCCATCCACACACTCTAACCTAGGAGAAAGGAGGGTCTAGCATCCTGTTGTCCAGTCATCCCTGGTTTCATTGGATACTGTAAACACAGTCAATAATAATAACAAGAAGAAGAAGCAGCTCTATTTCAGTCCTCGCTGAGTACATAATATGTGGTAGGACGTGATAGCACTCCGGAGGC
Source organism: Apaloderma vittatum (assembly GCF_000703405.1). Lineage (NCBI taxonomy): Eukaryota > Metazoa > Chordata > Aves > Trogoniformes > Trogonidae > Apaloderma > Apaloderma vittatum. Next base: position 26,015 of record NW_009710488.1, on the reverse strand, counting down.
TTTCAGTCCAAGAGGTTTACAGGCTATAATGAAAACCAGAAGTTTCTTCCATTGCCCAAATCAATACACATTGCTTAACTCACTGGCAAACACAAGACTGAGCAGAGATTCACATTGATTAGTCAATTTTTTTTTTCTGGTATTCTAGGAGTGCCACATTAGCCAGCAGAACACTAGTACAGTTTTTCTTTCTGCCTTTTCATTGCTGAGAAGTTTGCATTGGTTTGGAGTTAAAATAGATACACAAGCAATTCAAATGCTACTGAAGTAAATCTCTGTATTTTTATATTTCTGGGAGTTTCAGCCCAGAAAATAAACATCAGACATTAGACCATGACCGACTTGATCCGAGTTAATACAACTGCTGTGACATTATACTGCTTTCGTAGAAAGGGGAGTTATTTCTCTCAGGTTCCATTAATCTTCATGGAAAGCCCAGTCTAGAGGTGACGAGGAACAAAATGTTTAACACTCAGCTCTATGAAGCAGAACATCCAGGCAAAGTCTGCTTGCTTAGAGACAGATGGCAAATGCAGCCAGTGCTCTGAAACTACAGCTGTGTGCCTCAGATCTCTCAGATCTATGTGTGTGATCACTAAAGATTTTTAAATTATCTAATAGAGCAGAGTCTCCTGGAGATTTGGGTTTCCAGACTTTTGTTTTCTTTACAGAGGACCACATTAAACTTACCCGGAACACAGTCAAAAGAAAACAGTTCTCAGGCTCTTCTATTTAAAAGTGTTATGCACACACAAGCACTCTGAGTGGGTTTAATTTTCTCCTGTGAGTGCAATTTGCTCACACTCTGA
>NW_009710488.1:0-25175 GCF_000703405.1 Apaloderma vittatum | reverse complement strand
ACCGGCTGTCAACATAACTGTTCCCAGCTCAGGATCTCCCACTGCACCTTCCCAGTCTGGACACCTGCCAGGTGGGTATCACCCTCTTCCTCCTCCATTTGCTCCAGAGGACAGCTGTGGCTTTCCTTGGTACCCTAGGGCTCAGCCCACCAACACGCCTGCATGTTTGGAGAGCTCCACATAGAGTCCATGACCATGTGCCTAGTCTGTTGCACACACACACACACACACACACACAGAGTCACATAACCATTCAGACCAGTGCAGATATTGGGCTCAGTTGGAGAAAGTATACACTGGCAGGGCTCGCACATAACAGTAACTGAGAAAGCATTTATCTTGTGCTGCTTCAGTGGTTGAGGGGATCTCTCTCATGTTCCTCCCTAAATACAACTTATTCTTCTATCTTTACTTTTTATTAAAAACATACCTGTCCCTCTCCCAATACAGGTAGCTTACTCCAGGTCCCATCAGCAATACTGCACACTGTTCAAGCTATAGTGAAGGAAGAAGTCATACAGGGACACATCATGTGCCTTCCATCGCTACCTCTTCCTGATACACATGAGCTCCTCAGGCCTAAAAGCCTGGCTGGCATTCAGTTCCCAAGGCTGGAGAACATCACCATAGCTCATTATTACAACCAAGTTGGCAAGAACCTGACAATATACCAGGCTAGGACTAAGCATTTACTATTAACACTCATCAAATATCTCAGCAAGAAACTGCTCTCTTTATTCTTTTGGGGAGGGAGCTATCTGCTTTGACAACACTTAATATCAAAAAGTCCAAATGTCTTATTTCAGTACTATCCTCCTGACTTATTTCAAGATATTTTTCCAATGAGTCAAAGGAAACTTTGGCTTTGCATTTTAGTTGTACTACACAAAGCAAAACGTCTTTATCCAAATAAAAAGCTTCAGCACTTCTGAATCAATATTTTACTGAAATATGTTTGGCAAGAGTTAAAAGAAGTATTGATTTGGAAGGATTTTTTTTTTTTTAAAGAGTCCACATTAGCCATGGTATGGAAATCCCATTTCCTGTATAGCTAAGTGAACTTCTACTTCTTATTACTGAATACATGTTTGTTTGCCCTTAAGTGCATAAAATCCAAGAGTCTTGCGAAGGCTGCTGGAGGTATGTTTTTAAAATAGCTTGAGACCCTAACTCCCATAAAAGGCCACCATCACAAACTTGCCTCAAAACATGTTCCATATAAAACACCACAAACAAACGCAAATATAGAGGGTGATTCTCTTCTTACCTGATTTGTGACCATGATTAATTCTCTTAAGTCACAGGTATTCAGGCAGCAAGTCAAATTCTCCAGATAAAAGCAGATGTGAAAACAGAGTACAAAATAAAAAAAGTAGTTCAGTTTGATATCTGGACAATTGATTCATCAGCCTGAAAATAAAAAAAAACACCAAAGAATTAATTTTCAAAGAACATTTAGCTCTGTGAAGTCTATTAGAATCCTGCCATCTTCTAGACTGACAACCAAATAAACCGAGAGATACGTATGTATACATGACCACAAACTAAAAAGACGGTCAGTTAGTGATTACCATGAAAGTCTTAGGCAAGGAGTCCCTAGGAAAAGGTGTGTTTACTTCACAGAAACAGAACAAGTAGGTTAGATTGCAAAACAACTTTTCTTTCTGGCTATGCTTGATAAAACTCATATGCATGCAAATGGAGGGAAAACAACAACAACAAAAACAACCTTTGCTGAGCTGCATTAACCTGTTTATTTAGAAAGCTCGTCTCCAGATTTGGAGCAACACTTCATTAGATAGCTTTGTTCTACATAATTTCTTGGCTGTGTAAACTACAGACACCCTATCATAGTGGCTCAAAAAGTAAAGCACTTGTATGCAAAGTTTATGTAAACAAGAAAACCAAAACAATCCATCTCATTATTTTCTTCAGCCAATTATCTCAAATACAAACAAAGATATCACTTATGTGCAGAGAACACAGACCGATGTTGATTTCACAGAGGAGTGACCGACTCCAGTAAATTAAATGCCCAGGGCTTCAGAGGCTTCATCTGGTCCTAATTTTCAATAGGCAGTAAAATGATATGGAGCTTTTTTCACTTTCATTGTAGGTTGTTTTCATCTAGTTTATGTCTCAAGATGTCCTGTTTTTCAAGCTCTGATCTGTCACATTAAAAAACATGGACTTGAAAAACATACAATAGCCGACATGGTGGCACCGCTAAGGCAGCTGAGCTCCTCCGCTTTCAGCTTGGCTGCAGAATCTCTCTTCCTTAAGGCAACAGAAGTTGTGAGCAGGAGCAGTACGAGTTACACACTGTGTACTTGGCATAGGTGGAAAGCACTCAACTGCTTCACCTTCCAGAAAGAGGGTGAAGGCACCACTTCCTCCCCCGATTGTCTGCAGGATCCAATTGCCCAAGGGACTGGACCCTCCTGCACTGCATTTTGGCCTCTCTGAGGGACATCTAACATTCACAAACTTCAAAGCGTCTTTAGATCTACTCCAATACCTTGCACTCTACTGACAGAGGAGAGGAAAGAGAGAGAAGAATGAAGTTGCCGTCACTGCAAAGCCTTCCCTCTCAACTACAGTGCACAATCCCTCACCTTCCCCAGTACCAGCAGCCTACAGGAATCCATGCACTAGAAGTTTGTGGAGATGAGTCCAGAATAGCAATTAACAACATACAGTTGCAGTAGCTCTAATGGACAACCTAAATCACAGCAATTTGCATAAGGACAGTTAGCCCTCTCACAGAACCAAGAATGACAAAACATTAATAATTATACAGCTATATGTACTCAGAACACAACTGGGGCACATGCTGAACTACAACTGCAAAACGGAGCTTGATGTCAACTGCAAAACCTTCCCAAGGAGGATAAATACACAGTGATTAGCCTGTGCTGAGCTCCATGCTGCTTCAGAACAGTCATTGGTGCCAGAGGGAGATAGAGTTACACCCTCGCAGCACCACGTTTGATTGCAGCAGAGAAATATTCCAAGGATCAATTTGTTACCCATAAAATGAAACCACAGTTTTACTGGTCCCATCCAGATTAAATTAGAACATTTCTAAAAGTTAATTTTGCAGATGCTCCAGAAGTGCCCTATCTCTATGCAAGAGGCCAGTCACAAGGACGCTCACATGGAAGACTGTATATCAATATTTCCCAAGATATCTAAACATTCTCTCCTGAACAAGCGATTAATTGAACAGTCTTCACTGAAAGATGTGCACAAACCACGTGTGCATATGTTTCATGCAGAAATTTCCACTAAATCAAACACTACTCTCCTTCAGCTTTCCCACCTCCCCCTTGAAATAAGACAGTCTAACTTTGCACCCTCTGGTCTGACAAAATAAATACTTAAGTAGCTTGCAGCCCCTCAGTCAGACAGATTTCCCAGGATAGAGTTGCTCAGCCCCAGCACTCCCATCGCAGCTTTGCCTCCCACCCTGTTTCTGACTTTAAATTCTCCTGCCAAAAACTCTCTCACTGTCCCTCCATGTATTCCTAGTTTTCTTTCTTCACTTGAAGGATCACATATCTGCAGCTCTCAAGACCCTGCAGGACCTTTCTTGGCTGGTGTAAATCAGAAGGAGCTTTTCTTATCCAAGTAACAGCCATTCCAGTCTACAACAGCAGAGAATTTGGCCTCTCCCTCAGCCCCTCTACCCCCGTGCTCATTTCATCAGTCTATGCTTCTTTACCCCTAGGAATTCAGTATCAGGACTCAGGTTTTCCTCACTGACCATAGACTTGACCCTGAACACACTGTGAAGGTTGCATCTAACTCGGTTTCCAAGAACTGTGTTGTGGTATGTTTACTCTGGCTACCTTTATACCCCTCAGCAGCAGATCATGATGGACAAGATACACCCCACAGGAAGGCACAGGCACGACTGCCCTTCCTTGTAACTGTCTATTTACAGGCACCATGAGACTGAAAAGAAAAAAATAGAAGACATGATACCTGGCACTTGGAGTCTTTCTACTGACTCAAAAATTATCTCCATGTTTTAAGTGCTTTTTCTCATCTAAAAGACATATTCTTCCCTTTATCTACCTCTACAGGGATTTTGATGCAGACAACTTTATTTTTGAGGGAGCTGGGCAGTTACTAAGGTTCCTTTAAAATACCAATGGTTGCAAGAAATTCACTTAATCCTGTTTTGTCTCAGCGCCTACTAAAACTTCGCTGTTCATTTTAACAGCAGCTAGAGAGGCAAATCAAAAAAAGCTTTTACATCCCTAGTTTTGAATACTGCACATAGAAGGGAGGAGAAATAAATACTCTGAGTAACTTCACTTGAATTTTCTCAAGAATATACAACATAAAACTCTAAGAAAGAGCTTCCTCATCTTCAATGGTGCTATGTTTCAGTCATTTAGAAATACTTGTGTTAATTCTTTTTTTGCAAGGGTTCCCCTGTACATTGACACCTACTTAAAGGTGTTAAGTTTTTCTTTTTTAAAAAGGAATGCAAGAACAGCAGCTTCATTTGTAGCATACTCCTCCTCTCTTGCATACAATCAGATGGGTGCAAGAGGCAGGGGGTGTGGAAGAATTCCACAACATAATCGTTTGGCAACTTATATTATTTTCTTTCAAAGGGCATTACAATACACTTCTCTCACTTGGGGAACTTCAAGAGAAGATAATTATTCTTGTCTGCCTTGTAATATATATTAAAAATGTTCAAATGTGGCTTTCCAGGGAATTCTGCCAAATATTTTTAGGCACCAGACCCAGCTTTACTTAATTTTATATTGCCTTCTTAGTCTATTATAAAATACCCTTCCATGCAGTTTGAATTTGGTAAAAAGGCTGAAGCATATTCATTTATATTAGAAACATAAAAACGCTTCTTTCCTTGAAATAGAGATCTTTAACTCCTAATGTGAGTCATTCAGATGTACAATAATTGAAGTGTCTCTGCAGAGCTTAACACACATCAGTGAGCTTTTACTGCCACAAAAAACAAGCAGAAACAGAGAGGGTTCTTTTTTAGGAGACAACATACCAAGAACAGAAAGTAGCTTTAAACATTTTTGTTTTATAAGCACTTTATAACAGTAGCACCTTGAGCTTCCAAAGAAGACCAGAGCCCCATTGCATGAGGGATCATAAAAGCTCTAAAGATGCAAATCCTAAACCTTTCAATGCTGTCATCAACTACAGCAAAGTAGAGGATTACACTATAGATTTGGGGATTTTATTTTAAAACAGAAAAGGCACTGAGTTAACAATAATCATCTATTGTTAGCAATGTTTATTACAAGGGATAAAACAACAGCAGTGGGCAAAACAATCTGTTCCAAGGAGTTTACAGTCCAAATGGACAATAATGACAAGCCTGGACACACAGACAGAGCCCACTGTGCAAGAGTAGAATATATAGAGCTGGAAAAAGATAAGTTAGGTAACAGAAGGAGACGATAAAACAGATGTGGAGCAAATTTGATGAGACTATGCCCACAACACCACGAGGCAATTAAATGGTAGAGAGTTGGCAGTCTTGGAACAAATAGCAAGTGGAAAACAGAGGCAGAGAGACTTGCTCTAAATTACACACTAGAGCAATAAGCAATGAGAAGCCCAACAACCAGATCCTCACTTTAGCATCCCCCCAATGACTTCTGGTGTTTCACTTTTTAAAAATTCAAGTCTAGCTTAACACAGCTCAGTGAGAAAGGCCAGGCAACCCTCATCCTGAACTTCTAAAGAGTCAGACATGATTTATGCAGCAAGATGAGGATCAGGATAAAGCCCACAGTACTCCCATCAGTATGCTTTCTGGATATTTCACTGTTTTCTCCCCACCGTTTTAAAAGCCAGCATCAGAAACTGTAGATAATTAGCACAAAAGTCCATGTGAACAGTTGCATTTGTTTAAGTGTTTATTTTGGCTTCCTAAAACAGGCTGGAATCCAGCTCTTGCGTTCAGCCCCACCTTAGTTATATTTGTCCTGTTATGCACAACAAACTTGGAGCCACATTTAAATATGAAACATTTTCAAACTATGTTAACACTATCTCTTTATCATTAATAAACACATTAACTCCCTTCACAACTGACCCATAGGTTGATTGGTTGACTTGGCTTGTTTTAAAAGGTATGTTTCACAGAGTAGCAACACTGTTTTACTTGTCTTAGCCTTCCCTGATAATCAAAAGGAAGCCAGCCCAGGCTGCATGTTGAAAATTGAAACAGCTGAGTGGACTCCTCCTACCTCTTCTCTTGTGTTTTCCTATTTTATGGTGGCAGGCTAGTCTGTGCCAGACAAACTAAGATTACTTATATTCTTCAGTCACTTGGCTGCTCTTTCCCATAGATATTCCAACAGCAGATTAACGTCAAAGCATGCTGAGCCAAACACATGAATCTCTGTGAAGATTTCTGTCTAGCAGGAACACTGCTGGAATAGTCTTTTTTGCTGTTAAACCAAGAGATTGCAACCGAACCTGGTCTTACATGCGTGAGGGAAGAGGGACTCTCACCAGTGTCAACTAACGCGGGTGTACAGGAGGTCAAAATCAGGTCCCTTAAATAGCGTCTGAAGAAACACAGTTGCATAGGGAAGTGAAGTGTTCCCTCTTTAGCGTGCAGCTGCATACACCATCCGCACAATTTCAAAGCGCTGGGCTTCAGAGACAAGGAAACAACCGCACCACTCGCAGCAGAGCCAAGGGCAGGAGACGCTGCCTGCCCGTGCCCCAAGTACCGCGCCTTTTCCCCACGACAGCCCAGCCAGCGGCTCAGCACGTGTACTCAGAGGATGCACACGGTGCACAAACAAAACATCCAAACTCACAAATGAAAAGCCTGCAGCACCTTCGTCTAGAGCTTTGCATGGCCAGGGTCCCACACCTAGCGGATTGATTGGGTCAGGCCTGCGAGACACACGGAGCCTCACATCCCTCGGGGTGGGATCGGCAGCCCGTGACACAAGGGCTCAGGCAGGCATCACTAGTTTGGACAGCAGACTCAGGGGCACTGAAGATGAACGAGTGGTCCAGGAGAACGTTTCCACTCCTGCCAGCCCCACACTTGGTGGGATCTGCTGCCTCTCGTGGAAATCAAATGCCAGCATGTGCTTACCTCTGACAGGGCTGGCAGCTCCCACTAAGTTTCTACCCTCATGCATAGACTCTAATAGGTGAAGGAAAACACATTACTGAGTCTCCTCCCCGGCCCCTCAAACTGATGATAATCCCTCGTTCAAACACCCCTGAGTCTTTCATGGACACAGATGGAGGAACAGAGGGGAGATCTCTCCTCCTCATGACAGCTACGCAGGAATGATACAAGGGGAGTATAGCTACAAAAACTGAAGTTCAATAAACACAGCAGGGCAGCATGCTCCTCTTAACAGTTTCTTTGCTAGAGCACATGGGAATTAAGCACTCGTTAAGCATCTGCTGCAGCCTTTTGCCATGCCCTTCTCTAAAGGCAGCAAACTCCCTGTTAACATTTAAGCGTTTTTATCAAGACTATTCACCTGAATCATCCTGAATACCACACTAACACAACCATGTAACAATGCTTTGGCCTCACTAGCCTGGAAGCAGAGCCTTTGCAGATCTGCTCACAATGTCCAGAAGAGCACTCTGAGATTCCATTCAGAATCCAGGGACACAGGGAGGCCCTGACTCCAGAAGTTCAGCCCAAGTCCAGCACCTGTACTACAAGCAACCAAAGCTTTGAAAAAGGTACAGAAGACCAACTCTTTGCGGTTAGAGACCAAATTGATCTCAGCCTGCTAACAGCCACTGCTCCAGGTCTACCCTAGTCTGTCTCTTTGCAACTCAGCCCTCCAGCCAGCACACAACCCTACAATTTCTAGGTATCAACAATAGTGCAAACCATGCAAGGGAAAAAAACAAACCCAACATAAACAACGCACAAACCCACAAAATAATGAATCCTCGGTGACTCCAGACACAATACATAAACGCTTTTAATTTCTTTCCTCCACAGGTCAGTGAAACTGCAAAATGTTTTCCATGCATATCAGACACATCTTAAAACAACTTAGTGCTTCAATAAAATAGTAAGCTAAAGATACTAACCTAGAACAGGCATCTTTTCCATGCCAAAGGTGATCCTAAAACATAATCCAAATCCTTCTCTTAGAGGCGCAGCTCTGAAGACGCTCTCACAGGACACTTTTCCAGGAGAGAAAAGGCAGCTCCCCTGCAGGTGTGCCTATTTAAAAGGTTAGCCACTCCAGGTGTTGTCACTCTCCACTGATTGAGACCTTCTGCCCCTCCTCAGAGGCTCCTGACCACTCTTTGTTTGCCAGTTTTGGATTTACTTCAGCTTGGTGTATCTCTTGAAAATGGTAAACCGAATCTTCCTATGTGGAGAAGTTCACGTGTATCCAAGTTAGGCCTGTGGGCAAACCTAGATTGTCCCTTGGATTCTACACAACTAGCAGCCCTTGTCACATCTGCTGCTGTGACGACAAAAGCTGGTGGATTTTTGTGCTGCCTATAGAAAACAGGTGTGGGTACCGTCAAAATCATCACTGCGAGATGAGGGACTTAACAGTTTGATAATTACTTAAACAGAGAGACTTCAGTCTTCAGCAGTATATATCCCTCTTCCATAGTATTCCAGGAAAACTTACAGGGAAATCACATGTACAGCCAGAAGCATACAATTCTATATGAGAATAAATTATAGTTTTCTTCAGAAAAAAAGGTCAGTCTACCATTGAAATACAGGATGTAGATGTAATGTGTTAAGAGGTTTTTTTCCAGTAGGAGATAGTAAATCCACTAGGAGCTCAACATAATTGTCCGCACGATTGACAGAAAGATATTAATTATTTGTGTGATCAGGAATGGAGAAAAGAACCTCCAAGCATTATCTTGAACTATGGAATACTAGTGCTTGAGTAGGTCTGTAATCAGCCCATGAAAATGCGCTGAATAGTAAAAATTGTAAATTCATTTCTGTGCAGTTGTGCAGGGGGTCTGCAAGATGGACCAAAGGTTGACAGGAGTTTGCTTTGTAAAACGTTTGGAATCCAGTGCTCCAAACAGTACAGCTTATGCTCCTCATCTATCAGCAGCTTATGTTTCTAAAAAAAATATCCAAAAATTCAAATGCCAAAGTACAAACTTCTCAGAAGACATTCTTAAAGAACTAAAGGAGAAATGGATACCAATGTTTTGCAGTTAAAAGTGCTGGCACTTTATAAAGAGAAGCCTTTTGTTAGAGACAGGAAGTTTAGTTTATTGCCTGGTGTATACAGTTCACCCACCACATTATTTTGGGCTATTTTCATTCCTCACACAGTAAAGAGGAAATTCTAAGAACATTTCATTGCTTTTCTTTGTTTGATGAACAGCAAAGGTTTGCAGTTTACTGACCACTGTACTGCTTTGCTGCTTTCGACATAGAATTTCACTTCACATAGATCCTCCGGAAGATAAAACATTTGTTCTTTATAAAAATCAGTTGTTTCTCCCTCACACATTTTAAGTCTGTCTCTCACCCTCCTCTTTCATTACTTCACAGAAAGAATTCCTAAACACAAAACTAGGAAAAAACCCTGGAAGTTGACTCTTTGGGTGTTTTTCACAAGCAAAACTTCAGGCTCAGAAACTACTGACGGGCACAGTATGACAACTTTTCTTCCCCTTGCAGCTTGCCCAGACCTTTTTCAACAGGACACAGCCTGAAGCATTGCAATAACACCAGAGCTGTGGTACAGCACTATTACTTAATAGTAAGATTAATTTTCACCGAAACAGATACTATACCATATGTACTGACTGCTAGGATTCTGCTCTCTGCTCAACATGGTTCTGTACAGCTGAAATGACAAAGCAAAGAGCTAGAGTACACGCCTGCCTGGTTGCTCTTCTACTTTTCATCAATTCGCAACATTATCCCACATGTTTTTATACCGTGCCTGCCTAACAGGAAAAAAAGGATTCCTCATAAAAGGCTTGGTTTCTAAAAAATGCTAAGCATTTAAACATTTATTAGAACCAGTTTTAGTTCCTCATTAATCTGAAGATGAAGTATTATTGATTTACAACGAGCAATTCATCCAATATCCATCAGCAGCGAATGAAAACAGAGTCTGAGAATTAAAAAATGGGTGATGCCTTATTGGCAGCAGCTTGCTCTGTCCTGCCAATGGCACAACCTGTCCAACTGGATGGGAAACAGCCCTGCTCTTTCTGTGTGTTCTGCATGCTTGACTGTATATGTCCCACAGATCATGCACTAACCTACATTTATGTTTATATTACAGCATCAGCAAGAATATATTAGATCAAGGCTTTGGGGACTTTACATATTGCTTAACCTCAGTCACCCAGGCTCTTAGTCACTCCAGCGATGAGCATGGTAAAAATAGATAAATTACACAGATAGATTGACACAGAGACGTATACACATCTGCGCGCATAGACTTATATATCCCTAGGGCCTGATGGACCAACTCCAGTTGAGCACAGTGAGCTTTGGATCAAGCCCAACGTCAGTATATGATACAGACTAACTGCCTCTGATCTTTGAAACCAGTTTTAAAAGGCTGATATAGGGGATAAGCCTCCATTGTGTGACCCTGGTTTTCCACCAGCGTAACTCTATTTGCTTTAGTGGCATGTAAAACCGATGTAATGAAGCGGAGAATTATGCTCACATTATGTTTTTTAAGTAGCTTATTAGCCTGCATATTACACCTTTTTTGGTGAGTTGGCAGCTGTGCAAAGGACTCTAAGGGCCTAATTCACTGAAGCCGATACGACTCTTCCCATTGGCTTTGGGTCAGGGCCCTAAATTATTCGGAGATTTCTGGGGAGATGATGTTATAAAGCGGTAGAGTAAAGGTAAGAGAGTGTTAATGAAAGTCCCTTGAGGTGGTCATGGCTTTTATTAGTTTGGAGGAGTTTTCCACAAGTAAAAAAAGGTTTAAGAAAACATTTTGAAGTGTGACAAATTTTTTTCTGCTGTGTTACCATTAAAATCAGAACCAAGCCCAAACAAATTTCAGGATAGAAAAAAAAATGTATTCCAGATTAAAAGATTTGTTTGCACCTTGTAAAAGGCTGCAAGTGTGAGAGGTGGAGGTAGAAGGTAGGGGCCAGAGAGATAAGAGAAAGAAACATGTCTGTGCCACCTCCATCTCCTTTTGCTGCGTGCTTGGCCCTCGAGGTGAATTGCCTGCCAGAGTTGCTTGATCTTAACTCCTCTCTCAGTCCTTTCAAGGCTGCCTACTTCTCAGGTGTGCCAGAGTCACAGCTCTCAGCCTTTAGGGCTGCACCTGCTTTTCCCCCCTCTGCTGCCATTGGCCATGTGTGTCTCTTCTGGCCGCCTCCTGTCACACCCAGCCCTGCTGCCCGGCCCAGCTTCCCACACACGCGCTTAATGAGCAGGTAGAGTAATTGCTTTCATAATATTTTTCCCACAATGACATTTCTTAGTTTGCTCAGGCAGGAGTTAGTGTTACGGTGCCAATTCCTCGAGTCCTGTCTCAATCCAAATTCCCTCAACACTATTAATAACAAAAATGGGTGCTTTGTCCAAGGAAGGACTACTTTGCAGAATGGAAATTAACAGCACAGATTTACCCTGCAGAAGAATTATGAGAGCAAATGCATCAAATACATGGTGCTGACTAATTTCTAGGTCTACATAAGCACCTGAAACACAGCTAAAATGCAGAAGAGTGTAACTAACAGCCTTCTGAAATTACTCCAGTCCTTGGCCAGGACTTAGAACCAAATCCTTCAGAAGAAGATAGGCCAAGTTCCATTCATCTGATATGTCAGTATAAATGTGGAGGCCAAGGGGAAACTACGGATTTCAGACAGGATATACCCAAAGCCTGTAAACCATAAAATACTAGTGTTATTGTCCAGACTTCTTTGCAAAGGATCCTGACGATTCAATGATGTTGAATCTCCCCCTGCAGCAGGGAGGCTGGATTAAAATGATCTCTAAGGTCCCTTCCAGCTTAGGCCATTCTATGATTCTATGATTCTACGATTTGACTCTTCCCTTCTGGCACTGGAACAGAGCCCTGAGTTACTACGAGAAACCTGTGAAGGGCTTCTGAAGTATGACAAAAGAGTAATAATGAAGGTTTTGATGGCTATTTAAATGACAGTAGCTCCTGGAAACTCCAACAGATGTCACGGTCCAAAAGAAGTGGAACTCACAGAGTAGGCAGATCCAAGGAGTTCTCAAACTTGGAGAAGAATGCAGGTGGCAGAAGCTCATACAAAAGATGAGTGAGGAAGTTAAATGCCAAGTCTCACATACTACAGTGCTACATCCATTGTAACGCACTGCTGTGAGTGTGTTCGCTGATATTTCTTGTGACTATGTTTCTCTGATTTTGCTCAGCAGTACCCAAACTACAGCTGGCCCACTGACCACGGGTATGCTGCACAAGAAGGTGACAGGCAACATTCAGAGGCAGACCTTGGCTGCACTTTTTATGAGCTACTAGCAGCTAGTCAGCAGGGCAATCAGCTCTCAGTAATACTTGGAATAATGTAACCTAGAGCATTAGGCAAGCAAAAGTCCAGCTCAGGCCTCTGCCCCTCACTGCTCTTCATATCTGAAATTGCAGCTAGCTCAAGTGACTGCGTTTGTTAAAATTTTCCTCCTGAAAGCTGGACAAGTTTTCACTGACACTCCCCTTTTTTTCTCAAACACTTTTAATTTTCCATTATTTTTGTCATTTATTTTTTCCTGTTATACATTTTTTAATGATCTTAACTCCTGCATTAAAAAATGATATGCAGATAGACACACATTATTTTTCTTTCAAAGGATTATGAGTATTAATCCACTACTCAGTTATCATATCTCAGTGACTCATGATATTTTGCCAACATTTAAAATTTGAACTGATTTTTAATACAGATGGACAGAAGGAATAACTATGCACAATATTTTTTTTCCAGAATATTTATCAGATTTACCAGAGAAAAATGTTTTCAAAATTACAAGATCCACTGCAGAAATGCCAAAATATTTCATGTAGCCATACTAAAAAAAAAAAAAAGTAATGAAATTTCAATGTATTTTCATTTCAAAACACTACCTTATGTTTCAAAATATCCTTAGAACAAAAGGAAAGTGCAGGGTAAAGTCATACTGTAATCCAAAATACATATTCTATTTCATGCCAAAATATGGATGTAATTTGGGAGGTTCACATTTTCTTGAAAGACACAGAAAGTGTCTGCTTCAGTTCCTGCTCAGTCAAATTATTTTCTAATAGTTTGGTTTAGTTAACAGAATACAAAGAAGAAAAACATCAATTCCTCCACCTCTACAAAAATTATTTCTTGCGACACATCAGGACTAAAGGATATCACATCCCCAGGAGGAGATGATACGAAAGCAGCAACATTACGATTTCAAGAGCTAATGCAGGACTTTGGTTCCACTCCACGTAATGTGGCAAAGGGAAGCAAATCCACCCTACTTTTACAGAAATGGGGTAGGCAGCTTTGCGGAACAGCAGCTATGCAGCTCTCTACCTCTCTACATAATGTTTAACGACTTTTCTTTGCAAGACTACACGGTCACCTGGATCTTTTTCTTTTGAAATCTCCTCAGAAAGGAAATCAAATCACAGAAGTATCATGAACAAAATCAAGCATGACAGAGTCTTCTTGGCCACTTCCAAAAAATAGTAAGGAATGCAGCTGACTGCTAGCTGTGGGCCTTCTGTGTGTGCACCGAGAGAATGGCACATGAGAGACGTGTTCTGCCAGCACACACTTAAAGGGTATTCTTTCTTACGTAGAGGCAATAAAATAAAATCAATGGTTTTTTTATCAACAGCAGTCAATGCTTGCTTTATGTCACTAATGCCATTTAAACCATTGACCATATGCCCTCGTGTCGCAAAAGGTACACTTACAGGGGGAGAATTTTGCTTCTCTCTTATTTTATTGGACTGAAACAAACTTCCAACCCATTTAATATCAAAACACTTAACAAAACCCTCCACGGTTCTCAAAATGTGCTAAGAATCTGGAAAAAAAAATGCCCTCAGAATGTGAAAACCTCAGTTGTTACATTTTAAATTTTTCTTTTTGGATCTTCAGGAGTGCAAAATTCATGAGGGTTTTCATGACGAGAAAAGAAAAAAAATGCCCAAGAAATATTTCCTGATAAAAACTCATGTTTGCAATTTCAGAATTCTCTGCAATAATTTCAGGTGAAATCTATCTTAATGAAAAAGTTTCTACATAAGCTTTCCTACATCAAGATTTGAAGTCCTTCCATGCTAAAAGGCAAGGAATAACTGTCTTTAGCTGTATTGGTAATGTACAAAGCAACTGGTGAATGAAAACCTTGTACTTCTGATTCGGTTTTATTTTGGATCAACTGCTGCTGTTACTCACCCACCCAACAATAACATTGCATCAGAGGCTAAGTGAAGACAAGAGGAAGGAATTTATCACTGAAAAGGTGAGTCTGAAACACTGCCAGTCCTCACAGAATTTTCTTGACTTAATGATATACATACCATAACATGTCTCGACCATGCCACGGACAACTTTCCCTGTAACACAAACATCTAATCAGCGTCACCGGATTCTGTGACTTACGTCAATGTGACTATTTGTGTGAATGCAGATTACTCACATGAATAAGGGATTGAGACTCCAGTCAGCACAGAGTCTGGAGACCCTGTTGATGCAAGAGACAATATGGAAGTGGAGCCATTAAAAAGCCATTAAAAAGTGGGCCACAACTAGCACGCTGGCATTTGAAATATTACTGGGATGGAGGGGCAGAATTTTCCAGTTAGGGCAGGAAGGAAACACACTGTCCCCAATACAGCTGTGTTTCAACTATGAAAACGCTGGGGTTTCTTGAAAATGAACCCTGGACTGTGCTGCTGCAGCAACGTTAAGTTTAACACAATGCAAAATTTTAACTGGCCATGATAATTGCAAAGCAGGCCCAGAGTTCATTTTGGCTATTTTCACAAAAAAAGGATTATGTGTTTTTCTAGTGGATCCAAGGTTTGGAATCAGATTATTACTATTAAAATTATTGTTAAGCTCGAACCTACAGGCCAAATCCAAGACCCACTGTACTTATTTCTGTCTGCTGTATTTATTTCTGTCTGTGGGAATCCCTAGCTTTTCTACAAGAGTTTTCAAACCAAATCAAAATGAAAAACTGGCTGAAATAGATCTATTGCAGAGCTATATAGTGCATCTTTCCATTTAGGACTGATGGAATCTTTTGTTTTCATCTAGACTTTTGTTTCAAGATATATTTCCCAGTGATGCTGCATTGCTTCACAGATTTAGGGAGTCTAATGCTCTCTTTGCTTCTAAATGATGCACTCACCTATCCTCAGCCCTGCTGAGAACTCCCTTCCCTTTAGGCAGTAAATTCTGCAGGTAAAAGCATACTTCTTCTTCTGTACACTATTGCTGTTCTACTAACTCCATCTTCCATCATAATGAGTAAAATGAGACTTAGCCTAAGACAAACAGAGAAAAGACCCTAGTTACCATAAAATTAAACCCTTAAATGAAAATTAAGCTTTTTCCACAGAAACATAATTAGAAAATAAAATGAAAATTATTGCATACTGACCAGTCTTGAAGCAAAATAACATCCTCCACTCTTGTTTTTATTTTGATTGATGTAACGTGGAGGCATGCTATTTCTATAGTAATAGAAATGTATTAGGCACCGTGTAACATAAGAATATACGCTCCCCACTGCTAGTCTTATCAAGTGCCCGCTTTGTTTCTGTTAGCTCATTAGTTTCTCACAGGGATCACCAAAGAAGTGGTACTTGGGCAGTACTCAGCTGTGGACTCTAGATTTGGGCGCATGTTCACATTCACCGCCAAGTACGTTTTAAATTGAGACACCAAGTGACGCAGTTTGCTTTCAGTGTTCTCAGTGGGTCTGCCAGAATATTTCCACTCTCCCACATTCATCTGAAATTCCCAAATGGCTCTCAAAGTTTAAGGCACTGGCAGCAGTCAATCCCTGTCTGTCCACCGTGAAGGACAGGGCAGGCAGGAGCAGTACAAGCGCTTTTCCCGCTGCAGGGTTTGCTCCTCTGCTCATTGATTCCAGCTCTCACAGGCAGTGAAGTGCTCTGGGTTATCCTCCATGAGGACCAAGGGTCTTCTCCCCCCAGCACAATTCTAACTTTTTTGTTATTAAAAATGAACAGTTCCAGGCCTGAAAGCCAAGCAGTTTACTCACTATACTGTGTAATTCTCATATTTCCTGACTAATATAATCCCTAAGGGGCACAATTTCTTAATTTTGCATTCGGTCAACATTTTCTCCTTGAAAGTTAAGACTTATACTGCAGACATCATAAATTTTCCATAACAAACAGTGACAGGACGTTTGCTTTATTTCAAATATTCTGGGTAAATTGTGTCTCAGCAAGGTAACTTTCTCTTAATATTAAGAACTTCAGAAACTTTTTTTTCCTTTCAACAACACTAACCAATAACTTTTAAAATGGTACAGCCTAATCAGCCTCCTGTTTGGTCGTGACTATCTTTTTTATGATCTATATTATACACAATCTACTCTCCCTGCCTGCTGAAAACACCCTTTGCTGGGAGACTGCATATGCAGGCAAGAATGCTAAGATTTGCCTATATATATTTTTCTATCTTAAACCAGCTGCTCACCCATTAGGCAATGAGGGTAAACAGTATATACTTGCAGCTTTCAACAAGCATCTGGGGAGTAGTCATTACAACTGCCTAAATTACCTCCAATTGATTTGCAATCAATTAACTTGAGGGAAAATTATCTAGAATAGAGTAGCTGAAGAGGAAGAACTAAACTCTCTAATGGCTCAAAGTGGTACAGTAGTCAACAATCACAGCCACCCAGGAAAACAACGGGAATTAGAGCTGCTCCGTCTGATGAAGCCTGTTCAGCACTCAACCTCTTAGAGAACCGGGCCTTTAACGTCTTTAAAATCCCCGTGACAATTTCAGATATTCTGATACGCACATCTTTTTTAAAAAGATGAGTCAGTCCTTCTGTTGAGAGAGTTGCTAATAACATAAAGATCACAGGTTTCTGAGTCATGCATATGCATATGCAATAATGTTCTTTACCGGAAACATAGCAGTGATGTATGCAGATAAAGCTAGATATAGCTGCAGACAAACGATGGCATGTGATGGTACAAAGGCTTCACTGGCAAAGGTTTGAGAAAGCTGAATTGCTCACAATTAGTGCTTTACGCAAAACGTCCTCAAGAAATGATGATGCTATATATTTCATATAAATTGTTATACACTTACTTCAGACCTCTACTTTTTTCTTAGCCTTTACCTTTTAAGCCAAGCGCATACTTGACAAATAAGCAACGTTGCTCAAACTCTTCCTACCATAATCTCAGAGCTTGTTCCTGAACAATCACGATTCCTGAAAACTCCTCCTAGTGACATAAGCAGATTGCTTATTTTTTTAAAAAACAAAAGTAAATTTTGGAAATACTGGTAGAGTTTGGTGGCCAAAATAAGAAAGGGTAATTCTATGACCAGAAAATGCTCTTTGGATAAAAAGGGATTGAAGAGCGAAGAATTCTCCCTGAAGTAAGTTGCTGAAAAACCTCGTGTGTTCAGTGCTACTGAAAATCTCACAAACTAATTTTCAACACTGGCAAATCAAACGCTCGCCAAAAATCTTTCTATAGACTTGCAGAGGATTAAGAGTAATCACAGCCACATTGTTAAGAGGGCTCCAATTAAACGTAATCAATTTGATTAGTTTATGTCTAAACCTCACCATCATTTTACCATCAGTTTTTATGTCCTGTAGATTCTAGATACTGATAGGTTGCCTCAGTTCCCCATTTTTTCCATTACTAAGACTTCATTATACATGTTAAGCATGTTTCCATTTGCCTGAGGTACACCAGGGGCAAGGAAGCATTTTTCAAAGATAACTCATTTAATATTAAATGTCAAAATATTACTCACTTCTTTAGCAAGATCATGCAGCTGCAACCTGGAGAATTAATTTGGGATGGTGTCTCTGTGGAGTTCAGGGCGTTGGTCTAAGCATACCTTTTGCTAAACAAAAAAAAATCACTGACTTAACCCAGAATTTAAAACATTGTACGGAACTAACTAAACGGCAATAACGAACAGCTAAATGTATAAAGGAAGTATTTTTTAAGCCAAAAACATTGTGATTAATTATGGATAAAACATCCAGGGGAACTTCTCATTACATAAAGTAATGAAGTAAGTCTTTTAGCATGATAACAAAAAAAAGTGGAAATGACTGTAGGCTTTGTTTTGAAGATTATCACCATAGCGTTTCCCTTCTGCACAAGCAATCAAGAACCCATTGAAGAAAAGAATCATAAATACCCCCCACTTTACAGACAGAAAATTGATGTAGGAGGAAAAAAGCAGCCTGACTGTTTATCCAGCACTTGCTTCCTCTGTTTCATTGGAGGCAATTCCTGATTTACCTGAACCTAAATCAGGTTACAGACAGCCCTTAAGTGACATGACCAAGGATCTGTGTCAAGACAGTGAGCCATCACCTGATCTTCTCCATCTGAGCTCTGAGAATCTGTTACAAAGCCTTCCTCTTCATTGGAAGACATGAAATTATACTCTGAGTTCCAGGAAGAGGAGTTTCCCGCTGGCTGTACAGACAATTGTTTCAGGAGCAACAGACGTTGTCCATCACCATTTGTCAAAGAAAAAAAAGAGATGATAACTCATCAGTCCTTATGTGAACTTAATTGTTTATGTTGTTATTTGGCGGATAAGGCTGGAGTGTTGCAGATTTTATTTCTAAGCTTTTCATTACGGATTTAGCCAATTTATTTCTTCTACAAAGTATTAAACTAAGAAGCAAATATTTTGTTTGTTTTTTGACTCCCAGACCTTCTACACATATGTCAGAGAAAAAGCAAAGAGGGAATTTAAAATAGAATAGATATATTGGTGAATAAAACCATAAACAGATACTTCAATTTTGTATTTAGAACATCTAAACTGGTTGTCAGAGAGAAGCAGTAATTCCGCTTCCAACTTACATCCCTTCTTACCTTGAAAACTTTCAAAAGTCTTTAGACCCAAACTGAACAAGCTCTCCACAATGCAGTTTGTTAATACACATTTTGCAGTAAGCAGAACACAGTCACCTTTGCTGATTAGCTCCAGCTCATTCACTACAGAAGCTATATGAAACTTGTTTTGCTATAAAAGCAAATGAACAGGCGAGAAATTGAGTTATCCCACATTTCTTAAAAATAGCATTTGAATGTGATGACAGCCATCTTTTCGCTTACAAGGCAAGACAAGGCTCTTTAAAATTATATGCCAATCCATAAGCCTGAGAACCATTTTAGTCCTTCTCTTTAGTTCCCTTATTGAGCAAAACAGATAAAGTTAGCTAGGCTTATTCACAGGACCTAAAGTTTCTTCCTTAAATCCAAGCCTTTCAATATGGCCTTTTTAAAAGTTCTTCTGTGAAGTCTTCCCCTCTGTTCCCTCCAGGGGTACTCTAACAGATCACCTTTCTGCTTGGCTTTAACCCCATAATTTCCTCTCAGGACCTTTATTTTGAAAATTGCTGCCTTTGAGACACCAAGTGATTTTTGGTGCCCCAAACCAGCCTTCAGCATATTCTTTTGGGTCCCCATTCATTTTTCCTTTGACCCTCTGCCCACAAGGAAAAACAAACACCTCAGCAACGTTCTGGAGGTTTGCTCTACAGCTCCTCTCTAGCGCTGGCTATGAGCCAGACTTTTAGGTGGGGCCTTATAACCCCAGGATGAACTAAGATAAATCTGTAGCACTAGCAAGAAGGAGTTGGGAATGCAATACTTGCTTCTGTTTCAGAATGTGGCAAGCCAAAATAAAAATGGCTTTCTTATGGCTATATGCAAAGTCAAGATCTGAAGGTATACCTAATTATGGCCTAGTGCCAGATGCTATAACTGGTATAGTCCTATATGTGAAGGTACTTTGCACAGTGATGGATACAACATAAATACATTGCTTTTACTACAACTATAACCTTTGGGGTGCACTTCATGGACATCCCACATGTTGGAACAGCCACTAGCATAGAAGAAATGAGTTTCCTAGTTCTGAGAGGTCTTTCCTTTGTCCTTCACTGTGATTCAGCTCTTACCAATATTGCTTTTAGATGCTCCAAGCCATAAAAGCTTTCTAGCAAAAATCTTCAAGAGAATTCTTTTCCTTAGTACACAATAATGAGGAAATGCAAAGAGTCCTCTAGTTCCCATGTAAAGACTAGGAAAGGAAAGTGAGCAGGGAAGAACAGCTCTTAACCACGTAGAAGTACTTCCACACCCTCCTTCCCTTTGTCCAGCTGGCAATATCCTCACGTGTGTCCAATCCCTACTCATGCTTCCATAGGAACTGATAGCAAAGACCCTTAAACTGAGACATAACTATTTAACTTTAGTAACAAAACTGACTTACTTGGGGGGCTCTCAAAGACAGGCACACAGAGATAATGTGTGGTTTGAAGGGCTGGCTACAGAGCTGAGGGTATACAATCAGCCCAGCTTTCCAGAAAAAAAGGTGCATTTCCCAAATGCCAACCCAACCAAACCAGACTCTCACTTTGAACTGCTTCAGTACTTCTCTATACTGATCTTTCACACAGTTTTACAGGTCATACAAGGAGTCGGGAGAATGCAACTCTTTGCTAGTTCCAACATTGTTTCGTGGCTGCTTGTGCTGGCACTGTTCTTCTAGTTGACAAGAAATATCACCACACCCTATAAAATGCCTTACACAGTGCAATGATTATGCATGTTAAAGAAAAAAATCACTGCTGCAAGAAAAAAAATAAGCCTTAATCACAGCAAAGCAAGCAAATTCATAATGCTGCCTCTCCATTTAAACTTTCACATTTTGTGAATTTCAAATCTTTAATGCATCTTTCTCACCAGGATTTTGAAATTTCGAAGTTTCTCTGGCAAATGCTTCTTTACAGTACTTCACCTTCTACATTCACTAGCTGATAATGACCAAAACTACCTGGGACAGTGTTTGCAGGCTGAATAATTCAAGAACAGTTCAGCTACCCCATAGGATTTGACCCAATCTGCCTGGCGTCACACGCTGTCTCTCAGAGTGGTCAGCATCAGATCTTCCTGAGGAATTGCTAAGGTCTCAGGTGCTGCAACATGCAGTAATTTAATTCCCACAGAGGACTCATCCTTGCCTTAAACCTGCAAGTTCCGTATGCCCCCTCTAATGTTGTCATGATGGATTCTAATTTTTGAGATGCTTTTTGTCCATATAAATAAGCAATTTGCATTTAAGCTGAAAACTCTAAACGTGGAATATTAAAATGGGCATATTGGTTGGATTTCTGTTCAGAACTTTCAGTATAAGATTTGCTCTTGATAAGCATATTCCCTGCCAAACCCTAGGCACTAATACTGGCATAAACAAAATATAAATGATTTGTGGATATCACTCAACTGAAACTCAGTTTTGCACATGTAAACTAGTTTTTAAAGAATTTCTTTTTCTTTCTTCCTTTCTTTCTTTCTTTTTCTTTCTTCTTTCTTTCTTTCTTTCTTAATTGTCTAAACACCATGTTTTAGTCATATTTATTTTGCGTTGTGATTGGTATGTTTCACTGTTTGACACTTCATGGCAAATTATACATTATATTTTGACAAGGTAGCTCCACTGAGAATTCAAGCATTAAACAAGAGGATTTTTATCCAGCCATCATTTTATCAAATCAAGAATTAACATGACTCTTCAGCTTTCACCAGTTCGCTGCTGTACACACCTTCCTAAAGCCTTTTGCTTGATTAATGAATATGTGGTTTGGCCTGATGTACTCTGATACTCTGATTATGTTTTTTGACATGCCTTTATTTTTCTGTCATGTGTTACACAAACCTCTTCTAACATAATGGCTACTGCGGTCACAAAGATTGATAACTTAAGATGATAAAACAATTACTGGGATAAAAGTACCAGCTTTACATTGTACCTCAATACAACTTCAACATTCAAAGCACAAAATTACCCTGCAAAAGTTAAACTCTCATTGGAATTCCATTATACAAATCGCAGTTGTTTATTGCCCTACAAAAGTATACTGGAGGGGTAGGTCTTTTTTTGCAAAAGATTTAAGCAAATTCTGACACTTCAAGTCCTTTTAATTAAAACTCTGCTCTCATGACTCATTTATGTCACTTTAAAACATAGATATATATCAAGCTAGGTTGTGGGTGTGCGCTAATACTATGATCCACTTTCAATTGCTGGCCAGACTTATCAGTGAAAACAATTTAAAACACATGGTTTCTGGTTTTTTTTTATTATTCAACCACGACTAACAGACAAAAGCAAAATGGATTTAACCCCCCCAGTTTGAGAGCTGCTTGGGATTCAGCCACACAGCTCTCATTAAAGTCAACAGAAGTTCAAATCCATGGGTGTGGTATGGCACCCTTCCACGGAACTCTTGTAAAGTTGGAGGCTTTGTGTGACGAGGGGGTCGCACTGTGAGCAAAAATACCTGGTCTAGGGCAAGTCACTGCCATTATGCTGAGTTCAGAGGAGAAGCTGACCTGCTACCTTGGCTAGCTACAACCCAGCAGGTAGACAGGCTGGTGGGCCAATATCCAAATGGTGATTTCTCCCTGGAAGTACAGAACAAGTGGAGTTTACGTCACTTAGAAGTAATGCACTTCTTGTAGTTATTCTCAAAAATGGGCTACCTGTGACATGCTGTGCCAACCATAACATGCGAGTGATCTTAAAGGGCAGTCTCACGTGAACGTAATGCAAGCAAAACTCAGGAATTGCTGAGACTATTGAGTTTGTCAGGTTGGCCATAATAGCTGTTATGTTTATGCTCTATAAAAGATCTGCTTCTTCGTTACATTTGAATGCAACTCAAGGTGTTGGTTTTGCTCTTTAAAAGTCACGGATGGAATCCTGGGACCATGGAAGAATATGGAAGCCATGAAAGACCTCACCCTAGATGTGGTTCTGGAGATATATACTTTCCTAAAACAAACATCCTAAAGGGCAAAGACATTTTGAACTTTTTAAAAGGCTTTCAGAAATGTTCCAACTTGTCCCAGGCTCTATTGCCTTTTGCATATTTTCTCAGTTTTGAAGAGAGCTTGGGAAAGACTTCCAGGAACTGATATGTAAAACCAGGCACTGTCTCCTGCATTTCAGCATCTCCAGCAGCTCCTGCTGAGTTATCTGAGCACAGTTCTGGGCTCTGCCTCAAATCTCACTCTGTGACCTGGGGGAAAGTTGCTTACTCTCTCTTCCTCAGTTTTGCAATCTTAAAACACAGCTGATAATGCTTCCTTTCTTCTGTGTCATGTCCTGTCTTTAGAGACCATCAGCTTCAAGAAAGGGTCTCTGCTACAAGGCAGTGTTTGTTCTGTGCCTACAACACAGGACTGCAAGCCCACTAAAGGCTCTGAGGGTACTGGGCTCTAGGCCAAGATTCAGATAAGCTTGGCTTTTGGTTCAAACAAAGGTTCTCTCTCCTCACAGGCCATCACATCCATTTATTTTGCCCTGTGGTGAAGTTAACTCTGCATCCGTGATGTCACAGTTGTTTCCATGGCAACAGGTTTACGACTTCAATGTAAAGTCAAATGGAAGGAGAAGCTCGGGGACATGAAGGAAAACTCTTATTCAAATCAGAAACATCTGACACAATAACAGAGAAGAGAAACGGCCAAGAAGGTACACTCCTTTTACTGTTATACATGTTTGTGGTTTCTTCTTAAGTTTTCAACAACGTGTACTTCTTCCATCACATGTTGTAATAGCTACTCTTCCACTTATGTTTCTTTAGTTAAAGCTGTTTTCTTTCTTCTTTTAAACAAAAAAATAAATTTAATACCATTTGTTTAACTAGTTAATGAATGCCTTTGCCTTTTTTCAATTAGGTTTAATTTAATAGGAGTAAATTTGGACTTCAGTATAGTCTTCCTTCTGATGCCAAATATGAATGATACTATTTCTGAACAAGCAGGGGAACTGTTAAAACTGTGGCTTTCCATACTTAGCAGAATAGGCTTTCAAAGAAGAAAATAAAAAAATTAAAACCCACATCAAAGTTTTCTGAAACACTGATTTTAAAGAAAAAGATGCAAGGAAGCAAAGCTATTATGGAATAGAAGTACTGGGCAGGGTAATGTAAAGACTCAGAAGCTTTTCATTCCACGTTTTTTCCGTGGCTTGCTGTTTGTTTTTCCCTTGAACAGCAATCTCCTCAAACACGCCATCTCTCCATGGATTAAGGTGTCACCTAAGTACAGATTGCAAAGTGGCACTGATAGGGCTCGCTGTTTGTCCAACGTGGGAGCCTTCTGAGGAGCAGCCCCTTCTGTAGTCTCAATAAGGAATTCCCAGGAGCATCTAAAGGTGGAGATAATGCCTAAAGGAAGCTTGTGAAGTTTACCGTCCATCCTTGTTAGCGAGTCTAAACTCATAAATTAGTTACCTCAAAGATCCTGAGAGCCACATTAAAAATTAGAATGAATAGGAATGCTTATGTTACGTGTTGCATATTGATTCTCTGAAAGTCCTTCTTAATGGCTGCCAATAATAAAGTCATTAAAGTTTCAGCTGAAAAGTTTTCAGGTAGCTACTCTGCAACTAAAAATGACTAGATTTAGCATGTCATGTCTCTCCTATACTGCTTGGTTCACAGATAGTTGATCGAATTAATTAATTAAGATAAATAGTTTATTAAGGTTGGAATTTTCAGAGAGGCCACAGAAATTGGGTAGCCAAATTCAGTGACATTTGGGTACTTAACTCCCTTAGACTCCTTTGAAAAGGCCAGCTATAAATGCTTACCCCTTTAGTTGAAATTATTTGTACTCAAGAGGATTATGAGTGTGGCTGTTTATAAATGCAGAAGCATGGCTGCAAAAGCAGACATGGCATGAGAACAGAGATTTGTCCATGCATAACACAGTACATAAATGTATACAAGCAGTGGCCATGCATTTAAACTATCCCTAAAGTAAAAATACCAGTAGAGTAAGTAATATCTCTGAAGCCGGTAGAAGCTTCTTAAGCTTACCTAATTAAAATCAATTAGATATATGCACTCAAATATACATGTGCACAAACTTATAATATATATA
>NW_009710487.1:0-8804 GCF_000703405.1 Apaloderma vittatum | reverse complement strand
TTATTATTATTATTATTATTATTAGTTTATCTGCATAGGATGATGCAACACTTCAGCCTATTTCCAGCACACCTTTCTAAAATGTATCCCACAGAAGACAAAATCCTGCCAAATGAATGACTTGCCGTTTTCTCTCATCACTGGCTGAGATGAGTTCCAGTCTGAGACCAGCTGAACTAATATCAGTTGCACCCATTTACTACTCTAGGAATGCCAATATATTAATCCAGTTAATACTTTATTAATTCATTCAGGGCTCTTAGGCCTGGAAATTAAGAGGGATATTAATCTGGGTTTGGGAGAAGTGTCTTAATAGTACCAATTAATTTTTAAATTGAATTGCATATTAACAGCTTAACCTTCAGGTCAAGAGGTGCCTAGAAGTCAATTTAATATATAAGTCAATGGGGCAATTGGTATGAAGAAGTATTACTCAATCTAGTAATTGCAGATCTGGTCTCCATCCATAACAATATTGGGTTTGTACAACTTTATGGCAAAGATTATGTGATTCAATGAGCAGTTATGCCATAAGATTCCAAAGACTTAGATCCACTTGACTTTGCTCCTAAAAAAACCCCACACAGAATCACTGAAGCTTTAAGGTTGAACAGGACCCTCTGGAGATCATCTAGTCCAAGTCCATGCTCAGAGCAGGGTCGAGTAAAGCAGGTTGCTCAGGGCTGAGTCCCGTTGGGTGTTAAGTACCCGCAAAGATGGAGATTCCAGAGCCTCTCTGCACAACCTGTTCTAGTGCTCAAACGCCCTCAACTTCTGTTGTACACTCAGAAAGTGGTCTTGAAGCTATGTGGTTCTGTGTGCTTTTATCCACATTACCCATGATATCTGGACTATAATGTTGTCAGAGAATAAACCTTTTTTGATGTAGCTGCGTACACAAAGTTCATGGTGATAGCAGGAGTCCTATGAGAAATGCAAGTAACAGTATCTGCCTAGAAGATCATTCAATTTGAAGGCTAAAGTGAAAACAAGACACATTCCACATCAATATGTATCACGATGTCTTGGGAAAGTAATTTGATTCTTTTTAACATTCTTTCTAATGGCAGTAGTTCTTTCCCTCTTCCTTTCCACCCTATTAAAAATCTCACTTTAAAATCTCAATCACATGGTATTAGTCTCTTTATTTACCATCACCCATGTTCATGCTTATTCCACTATCTCATTACATTTGGGGTGAAAAATAATGGAGTGAAGGATATCATGTTGCAGCAATAGGATGTGGAATGGAGGCACCAATTCGTATACCATTAGCTGAAAGGGACATAAGATTAAGTGCTACTGTCTTCAAACACAGAAACCCAGATCTTATGACAAGAAAAAGTAAGGCTTGCAAATAAAGAATCCTTTTGGGAACAAAATACCATCATGGTATGAAGGTTATGAGAGCTCCAACAATATTTAGGTAGAAGGAAACCAACATGCTTGTCCTTGAATGAAGTATCTCGGATCAACTAAATAATCCACAGGAAATTTCCAAAATAATCTAATTGCTCATGCAGTGTTTCTTTTTCATGTGTGTTTCTAACTACACAGTCAGTTGGTAAGAACCTTTTCCCTTTTGAATAGTGATAAAATATTCAACACCTATGCCAGTCTAGCAAACACAGTATTTCTTTCATTTCTAGCTATCATATAACAAGGCAATGATAAAGTACAGTATCTTTTCCTCCCAGCACAAGCAAATTCATTTCCAAAGACAAAATCAGAATAATTTGACTTCTGAAACTTTTTTATCTATTTTTATATTCTACGTGTTCAACAGAAATTTCTCAAGCGAGCACAGTAAGAACTAAATTGTGCCTGTCTTGCTTCTTGAAGGTGGGACACACTTCTTCAAATTCAGTACAAGTGCCTATCTGACAATTTTACCTGATCTAAGCTGGGGTTCTGTGGTCAAGCCTCAAATATTCCTGGAGACCATGTACCTGAACTACAACTTACTGGAGCAAACATCTTGAGCTGAAATCTTGATTGAGTCTTCTGTCTTCAAATCATTGAATTTAGGTCATTGTATCAGCTGAAGCTTCTTTTTTTCTGAAAAAGTCATCCAAGAACAGACCCTCAGCATTAGTGACCTGGCAATGCAGAACAGTCCTGTTCTGGGAGCTGTTATTGGCAGAAGCACGTGTGCAGAAATGCTCTTATTGAGTCTAATGCACAGCCATTAGCATGACTGAGCATGAAGCCATATTTTGAGAATAATGCCAAAACTGCACAATAACGACATTTAGCCTCCCTGAATGCACTTCTGTTTACCATCCCAATGCCAAAGCAAAGTGATTTTATACATGCGTGCACCTATTCATAAGCATCAATATATAATCAGTCAAATATATAAATTATCAATACATACACAAAACTGAATAAAATCACAGTGATGAGTTTTCATGAGGACACTGTGCATGTGCATGGTGGCTCAAGTGTCTTTATGTTACATCAACTGGAGTACACACTCTCTGGGAGCAGGGCAGAGAGAAGGGGTTATCAGCCTCTAAGTATTTATAGTATTCAAGTTTTTGGAGTATTTGTATATCACTCTGGAATGAAGCCCTGGGAATTCAAAAGCATTTTTTGCCACTAAAGTGAGTGTGATGACACTTTTACCTAAATGTACATCCATCACCAGGTAATCTTTCAAAACAACCAGCTTTTAGAAGCAACCTGAATTCTTTTGCAGTTGTGAAAAGCATCCACAGCAGAGAGTCAAGACTGGCTGCATCCTGACCCTCAACCCTCTCTGATAAGGCAAGGGATGCCCTGTCCCTCCAGCTGTCATTGGGCAGCACAAGTCAGCATCTCTGCTGAATTTAAAAGCTTAGCAGAGCAATGGAAATAAGGCACGATCCTCACTCAGTTAAGTTTTCTAAAGCTTCAGGCCTGTTAAGGCAAAAAGGTTGAAAATTTGGCCAGTGCAATGCTTTGGCATCAGCTGCACCGAATGAGTAAATTGACAGAGTTGTTGTTCCCACACAGTTTTGCTCATGCTCAGCCTCTGAGCAGTGGCAAGCATTGGGTAGGTATTACTTCAGAGACATTTTCTCTCAACTCCTCACTGCACTATACTTTAATATTTATGGAAATGTATCTCCAAAACATGTAACTTTTTATAAATTTCCATGGTGATGCCTGTGTAAAAATACGCTACTTCTAGGTTCAAAAGCATTTGTTAATTTTCATGACAAAAAGTCCTTGCAATCATATTAAGCACCAGAATTCTGACATGGAAAAGTGATTCCTCTCAGAGATGAGAGAGATGGGCAAATACAATTCCAAACGGACATGCTGTCACAATTTCATATGGAACACGAACAACACACCCCTGGAATAACATGCTTTCATTTTATCTTTTAAAAGTTCATAAAACGCTCATCTGCTTTCCCAACTATGCTGTGAGATCAATCTCAGCAGCACTGTTAGTTCACATGAAATGTAAAATGAAACTGATTATGGACATGAAAGAGGAAAGTCTCATTTTGGTCTGATCCAAGGAAAATGAAAATGCAACAAGGAAGAAAAAAGAATTCAGAGAATAGGTCATTATTTTTGAAGTTTGTTAATTTAAGATATCATCACATAAGAGCAATAACTAAATTTTTATAGTTATTTTAACAGTGAGATAAATTACTGAATGCCAAATATTATAACAGGAAATTAAGATACTATAAATTCAAATTCAATGAAAGATACAGGCTAATCCACACTATTCAATGCAGTAATGCCCTTGTGCTATCCAATGAGGCTCACCGGTGGGAAGAGGATAATTTCAGCTAGTGTGTGCACAAATCAGTGCCATGGCAGTGGAGAAGTCATCATTCCAAATGCAGACATTAACCTGGCCAGTACATTTGGCCTTTTTCAGAATCCCAGCCACCGTGACCCCACGTGCTGTGAGAATCTGAGCAGCCATAATTCACTGTCTGAGCCTCACATTTCTTTTTCCCCTCACAGTTACAGATCTCTGTTGGTTTCCCATCTTTCTGTTGTCAGGCCAAATTTAAAGAATCATTTTCTGATAGGGTATTCTGTATGCTTTTGCTTCTGTCTTACTCTGTCTCCTAGTGTGGGTATTTACTAGGATGCAATTTAAACTTACATTTCTGTGAAAAGAGGCCAGCATTTGTTTATTTTAATGACTCTCACCAAATTTATTTTGACAGTCTGCCTCCCAGAACTTTGTCCCTGGGGAAGTTTTTGACCTCCAACAAGTTTTGTACATCTCACCTTAATCAACTCGTGAGCAGCAAGCAAGAGTAGCACAGGAAGTATGTAATATCAAGGTCTGATAAGAAAAGAGAGAAAGGGAACTGGAAAAGATCACATTTAAATCAAATATCAAAACAGAAACGATCAGAAGAGAACAAAATGCCTCCTGCAATCTTATAAACACACTGTAAACTATACTATTTAGATAAACTACTCTCTTTAATTTTCCTTCTATACCAAAAGTTGCATTTACTTTTCAGTACAGGCATGGAAACTGCGTGGAGAAGCCATTAGATTTATATTCTGCAAGAGCTGTTGTCAAAACAGAAATCTTCACGTTGAGAAAGCTGCATATTTCCCATTACTTTCCATTCTAACCAGATATGTGTTTTACAAAAGTTTTCATATCTACAGTTAAATAACAGATTATTTTGGAGCACTGATGGATGGCCAAAATTATGGAAGGTTTTGGTCTAAGAAAAAAACCAAACAACCAAACAAAAATTATTCTTTTGCTTAGTTGTATAAAAAACCATGTTTCTATCAAAGCTTTCATAATTTGGAGGATTTTGGAAAAGTGGTTTTAGACAAATAGCCTGAGGTTTTAGCCTTTCTGAAAAAAAAATTTAAAAAAATCTAAAAATCTGGACCCAGAAAATTGAAAAAGATGGTATGAGAAATAACACTAGGCTCATACTAGTAAAATTATGCTCACAGAAGTCATGACTGGCGGTACTGAATATTGTAACAAACTTTTAGTGACTTTTTGGGGAACTTTGCAACTGCAAAGGCTAAGAATCTGCATTTTTTATCCACAGAAAGGATGGACTTAAAATCTTCTCAGAATCCCATGGAGAACATTTAAAAGTCCCATTAGAAGACAGGGAAATCAGCCAAGACACTCTGGAGCTCCACTGGTGGGAAGATTAGCTATTATAGCCTTTTCAGGCAACTAAGGGCACAGGCAAATTTTTTGTGAGTTTGGATTTAAACATCTGAATCCTGCCCAAGTCCTAGATGAACATGCATCCTGTGCTGGAGGTAGGTCAGAGTGTTGAGAAGCTTCATGTAAGAGTAAGGTTGTCACCCAGCTGACCTGTTAAATAGAAAGCCGTGAGAGATAGGAGGAATTATGCCCATACTAAAAAGTAAAAAATAAGAGATGCCAATGTCATGTAGTTAGCATTTAGTCATTCAAGAAGCATGTGCCAAAGCAGGAAATTTAACATCTTCTGAGTTCAAGTCCAAAGTTATAAATGCAATTATAAGGTAAAGAACTCTATTCCTGCATAAATAACAGTAGGTAATGGACATATTCACTTTATTTTGCCCATTTTGGTGCATGCAGTGCATCATTTTCTATTTGAGGAATTCACTTATCCAAAAAAAAAGTAGCATATTGAAAATATAGACAGAATTCAGCTACTTTTTTTTTACAGAATCTGTAGTGTTACAGTAGGAAGGATTACTGTCCAGCTACAAAATACATTTATTTACTCAAGTCTCACACTTCAGCTTACTCATGTGCTCAACTTTACTCCCAAAAGTACAGTGACTTACCGGTTCCTGTGTTTACCGGCTCAGATTTAAAGGAATAATAGAAGGCATTTGTGTTGTATTTGGTGAACGTGTTTCATTACGCACTGTTGTTACTTCTCCCCATAGGAGATCCTTTGCACTAGATAACCTTACATTCACACTTTGGACCAGTTCCTGCCCTCCTGGGATGAAACTCAATGGAAGGGACTAACAGACAGATCTTGGCAAGTCACAAAATCCTTTTCAGGCTCTTCAGGGGCCAGGCAGAAAATCTGCAAACTTGTCCCCCCACATGCTGGGACATTTGCTGTCAGTGACAAGCATAATCTTGTTTTACAGCTACCCCTCAGTCACCGCAACAATGAAACAAATTTTTTGTCAAGAGGGTAGCTGCTGCAAAAGGACCTTTTAAGGTTTAATTTCCTCAGAATATATTTTCCAAGAGAAGACTAAAGCAAACTATGCATTTCCATTAGTGTCATTACTGCCCTAGACCCCAAGAACTGATACAAGTGATGATATGATGGCAAGGCTTTACCCATACACGGTCAACTAAAAAATCTAAACCCTTATGTCCCATAAAAGAGAATGCTACAGAGAAATACTATATCCACTAGACACCCTTTAATTACAATATCCTTCACTCTATCCTGATCTTAAAAGGTCTGGCCTGCCATTGCACTCACTGACTTTTGTACTTCGCTGAACTCAAAAACTGCCCTCCTGCCCTGGTATGAAGGTCAACTAACACGCAGCTGTGTTTTGGGAAAAATGTTAAAGCTCCTTCCATCCGCCTGCCACCTCTCTGCCACGTTGCAGATACCTGTGCTGGGGTCTGGCTCGCATTGCTGCCCACTTTCAGAAGGGAAAGTTAATGTCATCTGACTTAAAATGGCGATAAGCAGTTAAAAATTCTGATCAATAAATTATCAGAGACCTCTAAGAAGTAGGAAAATAACACCCACAGGATTCCCTTCCCCCATCTCTTAGGAATATTTCAAATATTTCCTGACAAATTTCTTAAAAGCTGTATTTTTGGCAGATGTCCTAGTGTTGTACATACACTGCGGTGAATGTAGAGTTATTTAGAAATTTACTTTTAATTATCAGACAAATCAATAACTGCAACATTATACTAGCAGAATGAGTACAAACTCTAAATGGTCACCACTTTGAGAGACTGAGTTTTAGTAGGACAGAGGATTCAGCAAAGAAATGATCATGGAAACATTTGGGAAAGTGAGGGATAATAAGATGTTTTGTCTTACTATTCCTTGTTTCAGCCATTCATTTCCTACCCCACTTTTGAACTAAAAAGCAACATAAAATACAAGAGCAGGGCTACAAAGAGAAACAAACCTATCAACTCGCTTGTTCTCTTTCCAGGCGTCTTAGCCCATTTCTGCCCAGGCTGGAGACCCTGCTCCTAGTGACAGCAGGACAGTCCTGATGGTCTTTTGAAAAGGAGACCCCTGCTGTAATCTTTGTCCCACCAGTAAAACCTTCTTAGTATCTTCCAGTCAAAGTATCTTTCCAGTTCCCTTCCCATTTTCAGCTGTCTGTGCTTATGGATCTTTTATTTCCAGTTTTATGGGGTCTTATGTTTGGGTTTTTTTATTCTTTAATCCCACTTTTGTGAAGCCACTCACATAGAGAGGTTTGCATCACTGGTCAGGTCCACACAGCAAAGCACCTGAAATGACTCTCAGGATACAGACTTCAGTGATTTTTCATTGTTTTCTTCCCTTCTTCATGTGCCTATTCCACCTCTGTGTACATGAACAAGTAATTCTGGGAGAATATGAACTGAAGAACCCTGGTTTCCCACAGACCTATACCGAGGCTGATAATGAGCTGTAATTGAAACTTTTCTCATTACCAAGGCATTTATATGGTCTCTCAACCATGTGAATCACCATTTAATAAGAGGCAAGTTCATGTTACAGCCTTTGGGACATTTACGGGATCTCTCAGCCCTACCCAGCTGCCTCTTTTCATGAAATAACTTAATTATATTTGAGATAGATTTGGGTGAAACTGCCCAACAGCTTCAAAAGTTATTGGAGAAGTAAAGGAGACACAGCCAAGCATGATCGCATAAAGGCCTGTTTCCATAGGAACCTAGAGGGAAAACAGCAATTCTGAACAAAACAATTTCTGAAAAATTTAATTGCGGAGCCCCTTTAACTGAAATTTTAAAAATACCTGACCAGCTTTAAATCACGTGCTGTAACACATGCTACGTTTCTCCCACCTTCCCCCTTTCAGTACCCTGTCTGCAGACCCCTGCCTTCACATATCCTGCTCTTCTATCTTCTGCAGGCACAAAAACTATGCTTCCTGAAATCAGGAGGTTGCTCTGCCTGTATTTTGTCAATCCCCCCTTCAGATGGAAACTATTTTTTTAGGCAAGGCAAGCTTCTCAGAAAGCCATGCCAACTGCTACACTCCACAACTTGCACACATGTGAGGCATATGATAGAAGTAATTAAAAGGAGAGCCCACAGGAGAAGTGGGTTTTGCTGAACAAGATGCATCCCAGTGGCTGGGCAGAGTGAGGCTCAGGAGGTTGGAAATGTCAGTCTTTGGCCGCTAAAGTCATTTGGGGTTTCAGGGCAAGGAGCAGACAGCAACCTGGCTGAGGGTGATGGTAAATAGTTTTTATAGAAAAAACTGCTACCCCTCCCTTTGTTAGACCCTCGTGGCGGTACAACGCGTGTCCGAGCTGTCAGCTCCTGTCTCCTGAGGCCACAGCAGCAGCATTAAAAATTATGTCCATGCACAACTCCATAAAGTGAAGCTTGAGGGAACAGAGGAAAACCTCTCTGCAAACGTTTTTAACCCCAAGGTCCTAGGAGTAAGCGCCTGCCCTTTGCTTTCCTGGCCGCAGCTCGAAGCTCGTCTGCGGCTGGGTCCTTCCCTGCGCTGAGCGGAACTCCGGGACCACAGCATCCCCCTTCTCGCCATCTCGGGCAGAACTCCCACACCTCAGCAGATGCATTCTGTGACTCTGTGATTCTATGCGGGTGTCACCGCAC
>NW_009710486.1:0-312 GCF_000703405.1 Apaloderma vittatum | reverse complement strand
TTGCTCTGAGTGTGAGAAGGCCTTTGTCTGAAGGACTTTACCCTCATATCTCTTGGTTTAGTTTCATTTTGCACGCCCGCAGCCACGCAGCTCATGTTCAGGGAACTGTGTCTGTGAACCGAGACCCGGAGAAGCCTTCGGTGAATTCAGTGTGGAGCTGCCTGGCCGGGGAGCGCCGGCTGCACGGGGACTCGCAGGAGGGTCTGGGTTGGAAGGGACCTTAAAGCTCATCTCGTTCCACCCCTCCCACAGCCCAGGTCGCTCCAAGCCCCGGCCAACCCGGCCTCGGGCGCTGTCAGGGAGGTGGAAGGT
>NW_009710485.1:0-290 GCF_000703405.1 Apaloderma vittatum | reverse complement strand
CTAGACTTGCTCCTCATCCACCCCTGGATAGGTCTCAATACGTTCCAGTTGCTCTCTCACATAAAGAGCAACTCCACCACCTTGCCTTGTTGGCCTGTTTTTCCTAAAAAGGACATAGCCATGAAGGCCCACATTCCAGTTATGTGAGTTATCCCACCACATCTCTATAATTGCAGTGAGGCAATGAGGCCCCATGGGTGCGCATCCATCCACCTCCTCCCTTCCTTGGCTCTCCTGTTCCAGAGCCCCATACTTGTTCTGCAGGGGCAGCTGGGCAGGGGAGGGGGGCC
>NW_009710484.1:0-271 GCF_000703405.1 Apaloderma vittatum | reverse complement strand
CTCTGCCCACCTTGCTGGGTATCTGCTGCGAGAGGGACTGCCCTGGGCAGGGGACCAAGATGCCCAGCCTGCCCTGCCAGCCCCTCATGGCACACTGTTCCCTTGCAGATCAACTTCTTCATCTTCATCCGCATCATCCAGATCCTCATCTCCAAGCTCCGCGCACACCAGATGCGCTACACTGACTACAAGTTCAGGTGGGTGACAGGTGCAGACCCAGCCCTGCGGGCGTGTGCGTGTGCCCCCCTAGTGACCGTCCCCCCGGCTCTGC
>NW_009710483.1:3670-4043 GCF_000703405.1 Apaloderma vittatum | reverse complement strand
AAGACACTCCTCAATACCCCCGCCGGATGGGAGCACCACCAAGCTATTACTGCATCAGACCACTCCTTCAGCTCGGAGATTAGGAGTTAAAAACTCCAGGGAGGGTTCCCAGTTGTGGGGGCAGCCCCAACACCCCACCGAGCCCTCTGAGGCACAGCCCCTTGGCCACCTTGATTTACCGAATTTCCTTCCAAATTTACAACAGAGATGGCGGGTTTGTGTAAGTGTTCACTTAGTTGGTATTTGCTGCCCTGGATGTTTTTCGCTACCTACTACAAGGGCGCAGCAGCAAAAGGCAGGTGGTGCAGAGCCTCTCCAGCTGCAGCTCTCGGCACTGACGGCTAGAGGCTGCTGCTCTCCTGTGTCTCTGCCA
>NW_009710483.1:0-3367 GCF_000703405.1 Apaloderma vittatum | reverse complement strand
CACTCTGCCTGTCACGGCACCGCATCCCACTGTGTGAGCTCCGCACCAGCTCTGGCTGACGGTCGCCCAGCCCCAAGGATGGCTGAGATGAATTCACGCCTTGCAGTGACCCTTGCCCCACCACACTGTCCCGCACCAGGGTCCCTTTGCCAGCACCCTCTGGCACATCCCCAGCCCCTCCTTGCCCCCATGGCAGTGTCTTGGAGCGAAAAGCTCAGGGCACCTTTTGCTGCTCCCCCTCAAGGAGAGCAGAGTGCCCGAGCACCGATGGGAGGGGAAGATGGGGAAAGCCCACTGCTCGGTTGGCTAAGCACCCTCAAGTTTGGTCCACGCTCTCCTGCCGCCCCCTCCTCGGAGAACCACTCCGCAGACACCAACCTGCGCTCTCGGTGCTGCAGCTGCAGGGTCGTCATGGCAACTCTGCCAAACTCCTGCGCGAAGGGTCATGGGAGAAAGCTGGAGAGCTTGAGGGCAGAGCGGCGGCTGGTGGAGAGCGATGCTGGTGGGACGGGGGCTCACCCGGTGTGTCCCACGATGAGCACAAGGGATGGAGCTGGAGACAGGACCCTCCGCGGAGCTGCCGAGTGCATGCCACTCCCCCAGGTTACAGGTCATCGAGTTAAGGACCTAGCAGAAAAAAAGCCAATAAGCAACAAGTGCTTTACCTCTGGTTAGGTTGGTTTTTTTAATATATGTGCAGAAGCAGAAGGCTGGAAATGAAAGCACTGATCGCAGTACTGATGGGTAACAATTAAATCAGCCTTGCAAACGCCAGAAGAAAAAGGAGAAACTTCCCGAAAATGCACATCAGAAGTCTTAAGAGAGAAATCTGAATAAACCTGACATTAACTCCCTCATCCATCGCATTTGTTCCACAGCAAGCAGGGATTATTAAAAATGCCATGAAGATGTTCAGGAAGGGTTTATTCACACTCATTCATGTTAACGTGTTCTAGCTTTGGACTGAGCCTAAGAATTACCGAGGACAATCATTCCCATATTTTACTGTGGCCAGTTGTACAGGGCTAGAGTGGGCGACTGGAGCCTCTGGGTGGAAGGAGAGAAACCCATGAGAGAAAAGAAAAAATGCTTTCTGCAGCCCCAAAACTACAGCCTTAAATTACAACCAGAACGAGCCCCTTCTGGAAAAGCATTAATTATTTTGAGTATTTCAGCCCCCATGTTTCACTGCACTTACCTGGGAATTTGCCAGTTAAAATCATTAGCTAATTTGGCCTTTCCAGCCTAAATGTGGCCCCAAACCTTCCTTTTGGCTGTTTGAGGTTTTCAATTGTTTTTCTTTTTACTCTCGCAGACGTTGCTCACTGCCACCGAGGAGCACCAGCAAAGCCTCCACCGCAGAGTGACGGGGCTTTGATTCTGTCGCTGTTCATACTGTTGTTGCTTCAGTTGTCTGACATTTGATTAACCTTACATTTATTAAGGCTGAAAGGAAGCTGTTAAATCAGTCAGTGTAAATTATGCTTTAAACTCGCCCATTATATTGCCAATATAATTTGTTGCAATGGACTTCTAGCTCTCTATTTTCTTCCAGTTCAGACACACCGAAGAGCAAATCAAGCAAGGGGAGGGTTCACAGGGAAAATGCCCACAAACGCACACTTTGTGGAGCAAGGTCCCACAACATATGATGCGCCTTAGATTTTTTTCAGCTTAAAGAACAAGATTTTTTTAAAAACTACATAAACCCAAAGGACCTCGGTATTCCATATCTGAAACCAAGTAATTTCACAATGAAAGGAGACAGCCGCTCCAAGCTGAGTTTGCTCTCGCAAAGCTTGGGGAATCACCCAAGTGAAATGCCCAAACCAACTGAAAACTGTCAGAATCAATAATTTAAGTTTATTCTGGGAACTTTGCAGACTAAATAGAGAAAGAACACTGAGAGAAGCATATGTTGGAATTCTTTAAAGGTGAAGAATGTGATAACAACATACTGTGGAAGTAGGATGCTCCGAAGTGTGCTTTATTGCCACTATATTCAGAAGAAAAGCCAGAGGAAGCGGTGGGAGGGTCTTGGACTCCGACCAAGCGTGTGTCAAGTTTAGTCGGATGAGCACAGAGTGGGTGCAGCGCTGAAGGAGCTTCCCCAGTGCACTGTTCTTAAGAATTACTCTTAGCAGGATTTAGGAGGGATTGAAGTGAAAGGTTTGAGATGTAAACTTCACTGGCTGGCTTTAGTTCAAGAGGCACATTTGTGCAAAATTGTTTCTTTAAACCTCTTCCCTCTCTTTTTCTGGGAGCAGCTCTCTCAAGATAGAAAACGTTGGTTTTACATCAAAACATCCTAAAGTAGCAACGTTAGGTTATCTGAAATGTTCAAGCTCTTGCATAGTCACGGAAAGTGAAATGTTGAAGTCCTTGAAGCTAACATTTATGAGCTTCTTCTGCTGCGAATTTACAGCTAATTGTCTCTAACTACCTGCAATAAGACTGTTCAAAGGCAGAGTTACGATGTCGATTAGTGAAGTTACCCAAAGCCGAGAATTATTTACTGCACAATTGTGGAGCGCTTTGCAAGAATCTTAATATCGTTTTAAACCACACAGATCCAAGCATGAAGATGGAGGCAGATAAATTTGGTCATTCTGGAGCTAACGCCTCACTTCAAGTCCTTAATGGAGGTGGTGGAGGCTCCATCCCTGGAGGCATTCAAGGTCAGGCTTGATGGAGCTCTGAGCAACCTGATCTAGTTAAAGATGTCCCTGCTCACTGCAGGGGGCTGGACCAGATGACCTTTAAAGGTCCCTCCCAACCCAACCCAACCCAACGCATTCTTTGAGTAAATGTGGACGGCAAGATGAATGAGCAGTAGTACTGATTGCCAGTTGAAACATGTGCCAACTATTTTATTTATCGTGGCTTATTGTCACCTGACGCTAGAACAGGGACTCAGCCACATTTATAGTTTGTCCTTTCCAGTTTGCACCGTGCTGGGAAGAATCGGTACTTCTAGGACAGGGAAAAACCTCTAAGGAAAGAGTCTCAATTATTGTAAGAGAAAGAATGAATGGAATCTGCATTCCAAAATAGTCCAGAAGGCGAAGGAAAGGGGCTCACATCTGACTGTACAGATGTAACAACATGTACTCATACAATATTGAACACCAAAAGAACAGTCACAATTTCACCATGATCCTTAACTTGATTTAACCTAATTTCTTTCAAACATTTTCCGGCAGTGAACAGTTGATGAGTTGGGGATTAACTAAGGTAAAAGCAAAACAGAGATTCTGTATTTGTAGATTTGCTGTGCAAAGGCCTTAGAACATCTCTGGCAGCAGAAGCTGGAAGGTCAGATCTGCAAGATCCTGCAGCTCCTCGGGGCAGGGGCAGGGCCCGGGCG
>NW_009710482.1:0-13216 GCF_000703405.1 Apaloderma vittatum | reverse complement strand
GGCCAAAGTGTAGGACCCTACACTTGGTCTTGTTGAACTTCATACCATCG
This sequence comes from Apaloderma vittatum, assembly GCF_000703405.1. Classification (NCBI taxonomy): domain Eukaryota; kingdom Metazoa; phylum Chordata; class Aves; order Trogoniformes; family Trogonidae; genus Apaloderma; species Apaloderma vittatum. Next base: position 13,166 of record NW_009710482.1, on the reverse strand, counting down.
GCCTCAGCCGATCGACCCAGCCTGTCCAGGTCCCTCTGCAGTGCCTTCCTACCCTCCAGCAGATCAACACTCCCCCCTAGCTTGGTGACATCTGCAAACTTACTAAGGATAGACTCAATCCCCTCATCCAAGTCATCAATAAAGACGTTGAACAGGACTGGGCCCAGTACTGATCCTTGGGGGACACCACTGGTCACCGGATGCCAACTGGATGCAGCACCATTCACCACCACTCTCAGTCATCCAACCAGTTTTTTACCTAGCAAAGGGTGTATCTGTCCAAGCCAGTTTTTCCAGGAGGATGCTGGGGAGACTGTGTCAAAGGCTTTGTTGAAGCTGAGGTAGTCCACATCCATGGCCTTCCCCTGTTCAGAAGGGGATCCTGGTAGTGGTGAGCTGGAAGTCCCTTTGCAGGCCAAGTATGAAATGACCAGCTCTTGACAGGCAGTTCAGTGAATTTATTGTGTTTTTAAGAAGATGCAAAGGGAAACACACATCAGTTTCAGAATAAGTCAGATTCAGCTTCACAGCTAAGTCCTCACTTGGTATGGTCCCCAGGAGAGTCCTGCTTTCCACGTCGATGACAAGTTACCCACAGAGATGAGCTGGCCAACTTGTTGAAGTTAGATGCCCAAAATTGGCAGAGGCTTAATCTTTCCTAAAATTCTTTCTGGAAGGCAGTCAGAAGGAATAGAGGAGCTTCTCAAACTGCACTCAGGAAAAGGTTTGCTGATGACCGAACAGAGAAGAGCAAGAGCTCTTTCGCTCAAGGGTACACAGCTTATAGGAGAGGTAACAGGAGCAAAAGCTTATCTGTGCCTTTGAGGACTGCAAGGTAGAGATCTGAATACTGAGAGGGACGGGTTGGTCTATGTGGATCAGTCATAAAACATCCAAGAAACATCCAAGCAGCAATAAAATGAACTAACTTGATTTTTCTGAGGAAAACATGCAGCCTAGGCACTCTAAAGAGGGAATGTAATAGATGCTGTCTTTATCATCATGTCTCATCCACATCTCTTGGGATTACAGTTTGGGAAAGAGACAATGAGGCAGTTCTACTTTAATCCCCTTGGGATCCAATAAAAATGATTCAATTGAAATAAAATGTTGAAAAGATAAGTCATTTTGATCAAGCTATGTAACACGGGCACAGCATGGGGCAAACACATCTTGGTTTACCAGACCAGAAGACTCACCTGTGCCCCGGATCCTGCCACTCTACATGAGCTTACTCATTGCACAGCTTTATCTTTTCACTGTATATCTTCTGCTCTCACAGAGCAGCAGCTATGCACACAGTTAGCTGGAGGCCAAACACACATGCGTCGGGGTAAAAACACAAGAAACAGAGCTTGGTAAAAATTAACTGCACCACCAGTGTCAAGATGGACACATCACCACTATTTCTGTCTAAATAGTAACCTTCAGAGAGCCGTTACCTTTGAGAGGGTAATTCGGAGTGAGGAATGCTCCAACCTGCATTCAGTAGGGTTTCAGAGCTCCAGTCTCCTATTCAGTCCATCGACATCCCAGGCTTCACTACAGTTGCTTTTACTTAAGGTGGAAACCAGACAAGATTTTATTGTGACACTGAGTACGTCTGTAAGGTTCCAGGAAAGTCTGAGGAGTGTTACAACTTCTCAGTTTGTCATTGAGGCAATACTTCTACTTGGATTTCAGCGAGTCAAGCTGCTTGAACTGGACTTCAGGATCTGGCAGACTGCAGATCATCATTGCATCATCTGTCAAAGGGGTTGGATATGTTCACCCGCACCACACAAGACCTTTTCTCATCCCTAAAGCAAGACATTTTCTTTTCCTTCTGATTTTGTTCTTGCTGAACAAGTGGATGTGCTCCAGGAATTATAAAGCTACACAGCTTTCCATGTGAGACATGCAAAGGATCCTGCTGTGGTGCTCAGTACCGGTTAGATCTTGGCCATTTTGATGGCATTTTGAAAGACTCACAACAAAGACAACCCCAGAATTGCAAGGCTAATTTTAGAAAGAGTTTAGGGCCAAAGGAGACAGGACACATTTGATGCCCAGAGGAACCAATGCCAGACACTGATGATGCCTTTTTATAATAACATTCATTTCTTGCAGACATTTGGGAAGGAACAAGTTTTAACATGTCTCAGGTATTAAGAAACAAGAATATAATGCTTTCTTTCAATGAGTGGTTACTTCTTCAATAAGGCAAAGTAGTATTCCTCTTTCTGTTCTTCATGGTTTGCAATCCTGCCTCGTGAGCTATTTCCCCTTAGAGGAAACATTGTACGACGGAGCCAGCAGTGCTATCTCTAAAGCACTCTTGTTTATTTACAGAGAATGTACAAAGCTTCGTTTCCCAAAACCCAGAGGGGAGTGAAAAAGATTATGCAACTTCTTTTCTCACAGCTCCAAATCTCTCCTCACTTCCCTTCTACCCCAAAGCCTCTCTCTCTCTCCCCAGTAGCTTTTCCATAGCAATTACCAGTGCTTCTGTGGCTGTGTTTGCAACCCTCCTGGTGTCATCTTGCCCCACTTTTCTATCCTCTGACATGCAATCAAGCAGAATCCAACATAACCAAATGCAATCAACGCCTTTGCTTTATCAGGCTCCATGTAAAACCTCTTTGGCCAGGGCTGTGCTCCTCTTGCAGTCTTGTCCTGTGCTGTGGTTTTGGGCAGCACTGCTATGACTTCGGTTGCCTGTTTTTGTCTATACAATTAATGGTCTCTTTACACTGATGTGTGTAAAGTGTATGAAAAACAGTCAGCAATTATAGTCACCAACTTCACCATCCTGGTCAAAAGCCACACAAGAGTAGAACAGATCATGGCACTGGATTGCTGACTTGTATACTAGTGTGAAGCAAAAGGACCCTACTCCTTGCTTCACGTGAATCTTCCTTACTAGCTGAGATAGGACTATATTTGTATATTTATGTCCCAGTGAAGGGAGAGAGACACAATTAGAAGGATCTCAGAAGCTTTTAAGTTGATCAGAGTTGAAAAACACAACCCCTCACACTCAACTCTTGCAGCTTCATCCTTCTTTTCCTTCCTCACTCCTCCAAAACAATTACTTTCTGAAGAAAAAACATAGTTTCTCAGTAAGTGAGGAATGTATTTGCACAGCACTATCCAACAATACAGACGCTGCAACAGTCAGGCTTCTTCAGGGTTGGGTATATAGCATGAAGAACACAAAAACCCAACTGAAACTTCCACATGCTTTCTGCAGAGCAATCAGTCCACCTGTCTTGTTTACTAGATCTCAGAAAAAAAACATCATTGGTATTTTCCTTAACGAGCTACCAGTCTTAGCCTTATATAATTACTTATTCCTGAGAAGAAGGACTGATGAAGGAAAGTAGATTAAAATAGCAGCTAAGGCCCCGGATGCTCCAGGTACTTACACACCGTGCTGTCATCCAACACAAGAAAGCGTGATGGCAAGGAGTGTGCTCCTCGGGTGTGCGCTGCCGTGCCAGTGTGCAACGAACCGCAGGACTAAAACATGAATATGACAACAAAATTCAAGCTTTTGTTTCGTTTTCTTCCCAACTTTAAACTTCTAGTCTAGGTGCTATGAGGGGAATTTGCTCCACAAGCAGGTACAGGATGAAGACTGTGGGTGGGTTAGCTTTAAGAAAATGGACACATTCAGAATATTTAGACAGGCAGGAATCATGACTCAGTGTTTTCATCCAGATAGGAAATGCTTACTCTTGGAACAAAAATGCTCAGGCCAAAGGTTAAGCATCTCCAGTCACAACCTGAAAATCCCATCTGCAAAAAAGCCTTTGAGTGTTTTGACTTAGTGGGGCCTGGGCTCCCCTCAGAATGGGTAGGAAGTCTATGGGAAGCCATCGCTTAAAAAAGCAATAAACAGAGATGAGTCAGATCTTCGCCAACATCTGAGTCTGCACGAGGCTGCTGCTGAACAGTGATGAAGAAGTTGTGAGACAGGGGTCAGAAACCTACACTGAGATACGAGGTTGCACAGGAATCACAGAATCACAGAATGTCAGGGGTTGGAAGGGACTTTGAAAGCTCATCTAGTCCAACCCCCCTGCCAGAGCAGGATCACCCAGAACAGGTCACACAGGAACACGTCCAGGCAGGTTTTGAAAGTCTCCAGAGAAGGAGACTCCACAACCTCCCTGGGCAGCCTGTGCCAGTGCTCTGGCACCCTCACAGTAAAGAATTATTTCCTTATGTTTCTGTGCAACCTCCTATGCTCCTGCTTGCACCCATTGCCCCTTGTCCTATCACTGGACATCACTGAGAAGAGCCTGGCTCACAAATACTGCACAAGGTGACCTTCTGTAGCGATCACAGCCACTGCCTTGCACAATGGCATGATGCTCTTTGAAAGCTTTGAGCAAGACCATCTCAGAGTAATGTTGAGGCTCAGCTGGCAAAATTATCACCACGCTCAGGAAAGAAAAAGACAAGTTGGCTTGTCCCTGGCTTGTCCTCTGTGCTATTTGGAGTGTGGTTGACTTATGCCTCAAGCCCGGATGACCGGTAGGTATTTGGGCTGTCCATGGGAGGGATCAGCTGGTGGCCTTGGCTTTCGTTCTGTGCTAACCACAGAAAACTGTCACCACTGTGCCAGAAGAACCGGCTGGACAACCTGCTCTGGATGCACAGCCAGTCTGTGCTAGAGATGCAGTAAAATGCGGTTACAGTAAAATCCTACATTTGGTTTTACTTATTTACACTTTCAAAACTCATACACAAAATTGCCAGGTTGAGCAATATAAACCTCTGGAGACATTTCCACCAGCTGCACCCCTATTGTTGATTTTTTTGGTTCAAGATTCTGCTACAACAGGATAAGAGGCTTCAGAACAACAAAATAAACATTGAAATTGCTTGGCTCTTTTAGGGATCTTGAGATTATAAATGCCTGTGGGCTACAGGCCTTGGAGAGAAGATATGTGCTAGCATGCACTGATTTGTCTAAATACAGTACAATTAATCATCAAATTGGACGAAATCTATGCAGTGATTCATCAGCTATTTTTGCAGGTTTATTTATAATAAAAGCCAAGAACTTTCTGTTGTTTTAGATAATTTTCTTTGTAAATTGTAGGATGCTGAACAGTACCTTGAGGTACTGATGAAAAAATAGTCGAAACTAAGAGCAGTTGGCTATTAATGAAATCTATACAGAGATTTATAAAGCAATATCCCATAACTTAAATATGTTAAGAGATTTAATTTCAAATAATCTACAGTGCGAATGACTGCATTAATATCGTAAATATCCTGATAGTTGGCATCATATATTTTAGGCAGGAAAACCAAAATTCACTGCGGGAGCCAGCAGATGCAGGCTCCAAGGTACAATAATGGAAGATTCACTATCCACCCTGGATCCAAACAGGGAAATCTCCATGATCCTCAGGGAGAGCAAGCAGCTAAGCTGTAGGAAGCTGCCAAAGATCAGAAACAGAGAGGTTTGAAGGAGCACACAGCAGTGAGTGCTCTCAAACGCAGAGAGCACTCATGCAGGCTTCAGTGCAAGCCGCAGCCCTCCCAGTTCTTGGGCATAGTCCAAGCCCTGCCACAGTAGGAAGGTCCAGATCTGAGCCTAAAGCAGAACTTCTGGATCTATCTCCTAGCCCGCTGAGTTATTAACACCTAGCACTATTTTCAGCAGTTTCCCCAGGAAAAGGGAACTTATACAATTACTCTGTCCTTTCTTACCTGCTAGCTCATTTCAAGCAGATTTATCGGAAAGGCAAAGGTCTCAAAGACATTTGTTCCTACACCCTTTTATGGAAATCACTGTCGAGATAAAGGGGAAAGATAATGGGGTTCATGTCCCTACCACTCTGGGGAGGGGAACATAGATTTCCTCTGAAAATTTTTCTGACAGTTGGCCAAAAAGATAGCTTGCAGCTTGATACAACATGTGCTGCTTCGCACCTAGTTCCTACCGAGCTCTCACTAGCCCAGCCTTAGCCAAACCTTAGAGCCTTCTGGGGCTGCAGGACTAAGCAGAAAGCAGAGAAAAAGAGGAAAAAGCTGACTGTAAAGGAAACCAAAAGTAAAAAAGGGAATGGTTATGGGGTAGAATCAAAAATGCACAGATAGGAACCAGAGGGGACAGCAAGCAGAGTGCTCAGAGCTGTGACCGCTGCGCCCCAAAGAGGAGGGGAGGGAAGGGGAGAAGCACAAGCTGGTCTGGGTGGTGATGGTGGAGCACAGATGGATGTGGAGATGGGATGAAAGGGATGTGAAAGGGAACAAAAGGTATCACAAATATGAAGTGTCAAGGAACAGTGGATGGAAACCAGGAGGAATCCTGGATTCATTTGTTCTGCTAGTCAGGAAACAGCTTAAAGAATAAACTGTCCCTTCTTCCTCTGCAGGAAGAAAGACCAGCTCAGTAACTACTGTTATTGGTCATTCTGCAGCAATGCGAAAATGCAGAGGGTTGGCATCATGTCCCTAATGAATCTCTGCTATCCACAGTCTAGGCTTAAGGTAGGAGGCAAACAGACACACGTTGGTCTTGGCTTCTCATGCTTGTCCCTGCTGGATTCTCGGAATTAGGTTCTCTGATTTAACCAGAGAACTGTCACATCATAGCGTAATTCATGCGTTAAATCCTGCCTGTATTTGAAAACTTCAGAAACTAACTTTTTCCAAGTGTCCTTTTCAGCAGCAGTGTTTCAACAGTGGTGTTCAAGAGGACTTCTGAGAAGGTCTGTGCAGGGATTGAGCCCCTGGAGCCAAGGGCTGGGTAAGAGCTAAGCCAGTCTGACTCTTGCTCACTCTCTGCATCCAGAGCTTACTTTTTGCCAATGTGCAGGAGGGAGAGGGAGAAACCACGCTGCCCAAAACCACTCTGCCACCCATGCACCAATTTACAGATTCACAAGAGTAAAGAGCAGGCTTTGAGGTGCGACTTAAGACCCCACCATTCAGGGATTCCACCAACCAGTAAACGTGGGCATTTACCAAATTTAGTACCCTTTGCTTCATTTATCACACTTCATAGGCTTGAAGCCCTCTGTTTGAAAACAACTTTAAGTGCAGGAAAATCCAGCTGAGCCCTGATTTTTCTCCGAGTTTTTAGAGGCTCAATCCCAAACCTGCCTGTATGTCGGATCCCAGCAGTGTCTCAGTAGTTGGAAGGTTACAGGGTTGCAAAGAGAAACGAGCTGAGATGGGTAGTCGGTGTTGTCGCTCAGTGATGTTGACCAAGGAGCCCTTATCTGTTTTCACTGATAAGCAATTAAAATGCATTCTGTTTTACTTGATAATACAGAGGTTAAGGTGGGATCAAAGATTCATGGGAAGTTAAATAAAGTCCTACCCTGATGATATTTCCTTCCTGCTCTGCGTGAATTCTCCCAAGACCCAAACCTTCACTTTTAAAGTGCACTGCAGGGAGCCCCAAGAACGAGCACTAATTCTTAGGGCAAAGTTTGACAAAGAAAAAAAATATTATTTTGACAATACCTGAGCAACCAGCTTTCACATAAATTAAAGCTAACTTGGCATACCCTGTCTTAGTGAATCTACCTAATAAAACACTAATAAAACACTTTTGCCATAGATTACAGCAAATACAGAAAATAGCAGCAGCTTTTATAGCAGGTCTTCCATCACCACAGCTGTTACACAGCAACATGAGACTGCCTCTCACAGTTACCTTGAATTGGTATATAAAAGCCAATATATAGCAAAAATGTATCATTTATTAATATAAGAGTTAAAGAAGTGGATTGCTCCTCATAAAAAACATCCCCAGGACATGACGTGCAGTCCATGGGAGGTTGTCCCACAGCCCAATGGATATTGCTGTCAAAGGTTTTCATGTAGCCAGAGTTATTTCCCCTCCAATTTACATCCTGGTATTCACTATTCTAAATAATACTCCTCCCTGTCTTTGGTGTTTTTTGTTTAAGGTGGGGTTGTTCCCTGTGGCAGCAGTATAGATTTATGCCAGGTTAAAGGCAAAAACATCCTCTTTAATTTCCTTCACCAGGTCAACCTCTTTCATTTGGCCAACTCCACCTTTCCTTAGAGCTTCTTGTGGTAAATCAGGGAATTTCAACAGTCTGAATCACCTCTGACAGCAGGGGAAAGCCTAACCTTCATAAACTAATATGAGACTTCACTGTTAACTTCAGTGGGTCTGAGATTTTGCTCCCTGCCCATGGAAGTTTCTCTTGGTTGTACATACATTTTGTTCAAGAAAAGTAAGGAGGAGAGAGAGAGAAGACTGGGGACATGGAAGGAGAAGCATTGATTGTTTTTCTAATGAAAAAAATCTAAGTCCTTTTTCACTCCCATCATAATGTAGTAACCAGCGGTTCTGGTCTGGTCTGTTCTTCCTAGTGGTGAGTGATAGGACAAGGGGAAATGGCCTTAAGTTGTGCCAGAGGAGGTTTAGGTTGGATATTAGGAAGAATTTCCATACTGAAAGGGTTGTCAGCCATTGGAACAGGCTGCCCAGGGAGGGGGTTGAGTCACTGTCCCTGGAGGTGTTTAAGAGAAAGGTAGATGTTGCCTTGAGGGACATGGTTTAGTGGTGTTCATAGGGCTAGGAAAAGGTTGGACTAGATGATATTGAAGGTCTTTTCCAGCCAAAACTGTTCTATGATTCTATGATTCTAACTGTGCTAAAGCCTCATGACACCAACAGTGTCCATCCTGTTCTCTCGGTCTTTATGTGCTTCAGATCATGGCTGACACACCAGCTCTTCTTTCTGTATGGCCAGAAACCAACCTGTGTGCCTCTCCCCATTTTGAGAACTGAAAACGGAACCGAGAAGGGACAAGGATGGGGGTACAGCATACTGAAAGGGCTTGCCTGGAAAAAGGTGATCACCAGAGAGGGAGCGATGGGAATGCTTGAACTCCTTTGCCACATCACAGTAGAGGTTTCCAGACAGGCTGAGCTGTTCTCAGCAGCCCTGGGCTCCCCCTGCACTAAATGCTTCCTCTGCACTGACTCCAGCCACGGTCTCCTGCTCATTCCATAGCTGTTCCCATACCAAGGACTGTCTCCCACCTACCTCTCCTGCCAAACTGTTCAATGTTTCCTGACTGCACAGCCTCCATACTTTCCACAGATCCCCCTCCTCAGTCTGTTATGAGGCTGCTTGTGGTGATGTTACCTAAATGCAGATCATTAAACACATTCATCTTCTCTTACATCAACTTCAGCTGCTTCTGGAAAAAGGCTGAACCAGGCTGGTGGCAACAAGCGAAGTTATGACAACCAATGTTTTACAAGAAGCAGAGATTGCTGAAAAGGGTTTCAAAGCACAATTTTCAGCACAATAATTTAAAACAGAGTCCTCCCACTCACTTTTGGTCTCCACCGTTTAATAGAAGAGGGAGTGCAGACAATTCTGTGGTTAGAGACAAGTCTATGGGATTTGTACCTTTGTTCTAATTTCCATTTGTTTTGAGTTTGAAGTGTCTAGAAATGTGTCATTTAACTTTCCTGCAGCTCAGACTGTGCAACATATTAAAAAGCAAAGCCTCAGCTGAGTCAGATCTGTTGACAAGACAATTCTGTAGATTGACTGATGTTACACTTGCTCATTTTTCATCAGAGACACAGATGATTACTCTGTCAGACTTAATTCTTGCACCATCTGCATCCTGTTAGCTTTCATTCTCCAGGTTCAGCTTCACCCCAACACGTTTTGCATTGTTTTGCAAGGATATTTATGTCTCCAGAAGACAGGAGTGAACTTAAACAAGTTTTCTCTGTCCCCACAGCTTCCTCCAATGGTGATGCACTGACCTGTTCCAGTCCTGCTCTCAGGGGATGCCAAAAGCTTTTTAGGAGCAGCTGACAACTTCATGCTTTCAAACACCAGTATGCTCAGGAATTAGCCAGTGTCTCCAGAGACTCCCGTTTTATGCCACTGTAATAAACTATCCCTCACTATCACAGAAGAAATAAACCCCATGACTCCATGCCCTGAGGTAAGTTCCCTCTGTGCTTTCTCTTTTTGAAAAAATATAAAGTCTCCTTCCAAAGATACTACCACAATTAAAAAAAATCCTCCAGCTTAAAAAATACCTTTTAAACAGCATTGCACATGTTCAGTTCTGTGCTGCATAAGGACATTCATGGTACTCATTAACTACATTTCACATTGAAAAAAAGAAAAAGCAAAAAAAGAGCAAAAATATCATAACACTACTTTGCACTTTTCTTTACAGAGGACTTTGTGTCTTTAAAGCAAAAAGGACTCCCAATCACAGTCTGAAAGCTTTTAGGGCTGGTAGAAGTGTTTCCTAAGATAACAGTGACTCTTTTTGTTAATCGGATCAGAGAACAAAGATTCCTCATACTTTCCCTCTTTTCATCATCATCATCATCATGGCTAGACTTTGTGAACAAAGATACGGGAAGGGCTCTACCCACACTTGCTACAAGCGCGCTGATGGCTAAAAAGGCCGATGCGGGACAGGCAAGTCCGGTTGCAAAAGGCACAGCGGAAAGTCTGCTTAGGTGGTATTGGTGAGGCACGGTTCTTTCTCCATTGTCTTTTCTCCTCGAGACTATTTCTACGTGTGTTCTCAAAGGAGGCAGCAGTGTTATGGATGGTGTGTCTCCACGTCTCCCGATTGGAGGCCAGAGTGGACACTGCTGGTAGTCAACATGGCCAAACCTGAGGTGTTGTTTCAGAGAGTCCTTGTCTCTCCTCTTTGGGGCTCCTCTGTTGCGGCAGCCGGTGGCGAGTTCACCACAGAGCACAACCTTAGGGAGGTGTTGATCCTCCATCCCGGAGACGTGCCCTTGAACAGGCAGGGGTCACCAGTATTTCCCTCTTTTAGTGACTCAGAAAATTGCAAGCCCTGCTCCGTTACATTTCATTCCTTCCTCCTACCAAATTTCCAGTGAGGATGAAGGATCCCTGGGCTTTGAAAAGCAAACACTTCTAAGGCTCATGTTCCTTAGTGCTCGGGTAACTCGTTCTCTGCTTGAAGCCACAGTTATCACTGCTGCTGACAACACATAAACCTGCTCTCCCCACGCCTCCAGCAGCTCGCTCCCACTTCTGCACAGCCCTTTCATCGCACCAGCACAACTCCCGTTGGAGGTGGCAGTGAACTGGCTACCTGGATCACCGCTAGTCTGGCCCCAAAAAGACTTGGATCTACCCAGATTTATTCCTGAACTAGAGCGCTGCACAGCTGCGTGCCCGTCTGTGGAGGCACAGGGGTGGTGGGAGGGAGCAGTGAATACCCAGGGATGGATAGCAGGCGACGGGATGCAAGGTTGTGCTTGTGCAGCTGGAGGATCTGAAGCTGAGCAACCTGCAAGAAATCTCCCTTAAGTTTGGGTCTTATACCTGTCTGTGAAACAGCTCTTGTGACCTTGGGACACTATTTCCGCATCCTTTGGCCTTGATAATACACGTACGCCTGGGTCCCCTCATAAGTGTCCCAGAACTTGTGACGCCAGATGCAGAAGCAGACTGTTGCAACAGAACTGCAAGCATAAGACCCTGAGACACAAAATAAGGAGGAGTATAATGTGAGAAGCCCCCAAGAAGTGACCCTATTTGCCTACTCTAGTCTCATACTCTTTCTTTTACTGGCCACTGCTGCAGACAGGACGGGTGGCTAGGAAGACTTCTCTTTTGATGTGGTTGCTCTTCTCTTGTGTTTATTTAATGTGGTCTGACCATAGCAGAGAGACCATGACAGGGTCCTTAATCATAGGCATATTGCTTGGTACTTCAACCTACACTTACAAATTACATAATAATTTATACTTTTTATTTTAAAAATTCAAAAATATAAAACGATATCATACTTTGGTCTGAAGATTTTAGTGCTTATTGCATGACTTTGAATAAATGAATATTGGTGACTCAAAAGGGACCTGCTTGGAAAACAAGATAGGAAAAATGTGATTCAACATAGACAACTTCCAATAAAAACTTCAGAGCTCGTAGGGGACAGTAACAGAATGTCATTTTTAATAATTTGATGGTTCCACCTCTCCTCTAGTTGTTCTGAGCTCCTGAGTCTTCATGACATAGGAAAAAGACTGAGGTCATAGAAAAAATGAAAGAAAAAAAGCCTGTTTGAAGAATTTAACACGACTCCTGAAGAGAACGGCAGTTTGGGGAGGCAGTAGGAGTTTGGGGAAGGCAGAGACAGGAACATGTCGGGGCATCAGGAGCTCGCCTGACCCACCAGAAGAAGTGGGGAGACTATTGGCATCATGGATAAACATATCAAGATTTGGATGTTTGAAAATCCTTTTTTTTACCTAGTAGCTCTTTTCTACTAGCAAACAGAGAAAGCCTGTATTTGCAGACTTCTGGCTGGGTAGCTTTTAGAAAGAAAAAAGAGCAGGTGTCTGATTCCATTCGGAGCAGGTAAGGCTGCTGGCAGAGGGGAAGCTGGAGCCCTGACCTGGAAGCAGAACTCTGGACACTAGACTAGTAAAAGTGCGGGTAAAAGGTTTACCCTTAGAAGTTTGTTTACAGAGACCAGGAAATGTAAAAGGGGCATTGAGTCCTGCAATTATGACAGCAGTATCTGGCATACAAAATCGGCAGCCATGCGAGCACTGAAAAGTGTATTCTGATGAGACAAGCCCCGTTGGACTTCACAAAACTGCTTTCAGATGCTCTCGTGCAAGAGTTGCTTTGTAAGCAAGTTACTTGTGCTTTAAGCCTTCCAGGCTCAGCTTTCAAATATAAAGTCAAGCCCTAATGGAGCTGAGAAAGATCTCACAGGGAAGAAGTTTACTGTGCCTATAGGTCACTAATTGCTGCTGCTGTGGCCGCAGAAAGACTGCCTAATTTTCTGTAGATTACCCTTCTTACCATGAGCTGTGCTATATATGCATATCTTAGAATCGTTTAGGTTGGAAAAGATCTTCAAGATCATCAAGTCCAACCATTAACTGAGCAACGCCAGGTCCACCACTAAACCATGTCTCTCAGCACCACGTCTACACGTCTTTTAAATACCTCCAGGGATGGTGACTCCCCCACTTCCCTGGGCAGCCTGTTCCAGTGCTTAACATCTCTGTCCATGTTGGAGCACCATGTGGTGTTTTAAGACTGAAGATATTTCATCTCTCCTGCCTGATCTCTCTGCCAGTACTCCTTGTGAGACCCCACCTGGGGTCCCGCGTCCAGTTCTGGAGCCCACAGCACAAG
>NW_009710481.1:0-8713 GCF_000703405.1 Apaloderma vittatum | reverse complement strand
CCGAGCGACGGCGGAGGGCGAGCGCCGAGTGCTCAGGGTCAGGCGTCCCCGAGCTGTCACAGCTCTCGACGGGGGTGGAGGTCGACAAAACTGAAGAGGAAGGAAAGGGGAGGATGAACAAACGGAGTCCAGGCTAAAAAGGCACAGAAGCTGGCTAAGATATGCTTCTGTACAAATTCTAGCAGTGAAAAAAATACGGTGAAACAACTGGTTTTGACTGAGAACAACCCTATACCACACTGGTGCGTGGCACATCATCAGTGGGACCCTGCAACGACTGGTTAGACACAAAGAACCGACTAAATTGTGCTCGTGGAGGAGCGACGCTGGCTGCCAGAGACCCCAGAGCCCGTGTGCCGAAGCGGCTTTAGTCACCACTAACAGAGAGAGGGGAATATTAGGACCACCGTAGTGACCAGCCTGCAAAACCAGTGGTGATGACAATGGCATGTTTAGGAGATGAGAAAGGCTGCTGAGGCAGAAAACATCACCATAATGGAGAGTCTCCAATTACCCCCATAGTGAGTAACTGTGGCATCAGCACATGATGCTATTGCTTCATTTTAGATACCAGGCCTTTATGTACAAAGACTTGATTTTTGGTGCAGCTGGTTGGAGAACATAAAAGAAGCAACTGGGTTTAGCGATGAGATGTGTGAGGGGCTTCATTCAGAATCGTGCTATTAAAAAAACTATGCGTAAGAGCGAGTATAATGTGTTTGTTCCGGTACCATTAAAGGAACAATGGCAATAAAGAAATTCCTCCCAGAAGAGCTCATTAAAGAATGAATAAGCCAGAAGAATAGTATGCTTGTAAGAAGCACAGAGACTGCTAAAATGGCTCAGAACAGTTTATATCACCAGGAGGAAAAAACCTAAAAATAAGCTGGTATGGCTACAAAGCATGGTAAAGAAAGCTTTTGAAATACTAAATTAAAAATAAAATACACTTCAAAACATGAAACTGGTGCAGACCATGCCCATACGCCAGCAGAGAAGATCCCAAATAGGTTCCAAGGTGTCAAGCGGATCTGATGGCAACTGCACAAGGTAGATCTCAGCAGATCCTGCTTCCTCACCTGGATTCCAGCTGGACCCCACTGGCTTGAGCACAATTGCTGTGGTCTGTCCTAAGGACGTGGGGAGGGACTGGCTGCCAGAGTCCCTGCTCTTTTGTCAGGAGGTGATCATGGTCTGTCTCCCTGAGATGAGGGGCAATTTGGTCCCCAAGAACTTGGCAGCACTGGTGGCAAGATTTCAGTTTTTCTCACGCACCAACCTGCTTGTCCTCAGCTTCTCTTCTACTCTCAGAGCTGGATGATGATCCTTCTCCTTCCAGAACTCCTGGAGACGTGTCAACAGAAGGAGCAGAAGTGCCAGGACTCACAACTCTCCACCTCTGCTTGCCCAGGAATTGCGAGTGAGGGAAAGGGAGAAAGTCTCTCTTGATTGACTCCTCATGGAGCTCAGGACGCTGGGGGAGGCAGACCTTTGGCTTCATTTAGACTGACCATGCTCATGCTGTTATTGTACCTGCTCATAAAGCTGTTCTCAGGGCCCAAGGGCATTAACAAGCCCTTATAGCTCTGACCAGACTCACCTGGGTCTTGCACCCCAGCCCTGCCCAGGAACCACAATTCAGGTCAGCCCTGGGCCCTGAGTCCCTACATGAGCTGTGCTGGAGGTCTGCTTGTCTCCAGGGCTCTCACCAAGGTGCCCAGCCCCCAGCTGTGCCCAGCTCTGGGTGTCTCTGCTCCTGACCTGCAGACTACCTGCCTGGCCTGGCCTCAGCTCTGCCTTGTCACTACGGACCTGCACAGCTGTCACCAGGCTGTGTCTGACTCCAGTCACCACCACTGGCCTGATCCTGACCCCAACCTGCAGCCTGCCTTCCCTGGCTGATCTCAGACCTACCTCATTTCCCCGAGCTGCCCCACAGCCCGGCCTCTGGGCTGCCCCACAGGACGGCTCTGGCACCGTGGGGCTCACCGTGACCTCCTACAGATGTGCTGTCACGGGGGATTACCGGGTTTGCATTGGGTGGTCTCCTGAGATGCCGCTCAGGCATAAGCCCAAGAATTTCCTCTCTCCTCCGACAACAGTTCACAGACGGGTGGCCACGGAGGTGCTTGGGCAGTGATGTGTGTGTTCAGGTTGGCAGCATCCAGCCTGTGTGCACAGCCCTCAAATTAAAGTGCAAGAACCTGTTCGTTGAGTTGGTCTGCTTAGCAGATACCCAAGATGTTAAAAAAAACTAGCACAGAGCAGCTTTCAAAGTGGTTTGCCTAAAGCTGAACACTCAGATGCTGAGAGGAACCGAGCTGGCCTGACAGTCAGGGCAGCAAATGCAAACGGGGGTGTTTGGTGCTGCAATGCCGGCAACCACAGGTTCAGGAACCTAACTTCTCCCTGCAGGTACAAAGAGCAGAGAACTTGCTCTCATTCCCTTTTTTTTGCATGGCTGGTCCTCAAACCCTTGACGGCACAAGAAAGGACTCATTACAGGACTTCTTGTTAAAAGTATGTATTAGTAAGCAGGAGGCACGCAGGCAGAACTCAAGACACTATCTGAGAGCAAAAGAGATTTATGTTTTAAAAAATTATTTCACTGAAAGGATGTGGTGAAAGATAGCAACTTGCAGATAGTTCCATTGGGGACATCTATAAACACCAAAATGGAGCAATTTTTTTGGTGATAGTTAAGAACAACAGGAATAATGGGATGAAGCTGAGAAAACTTAGGCAGGTTGTAATACAAAACACCCTGACAGGATCTCTGATGTCTAAACAATCGCCCCAGGAGACAAGTTCAGCAAAAAATACCCCCAGAAGAGCTTCTGCACTGGTGAGAAATGACACAAGTAACCTCATGAATCCCTGTGTTCCTTTAACTCTAGAATCTTGACTGTGGGACTTCCCTTCCATGTTTCTCACAGAAATGGGGATTCAATTAATTTGTCAAGGCTTGTAAGAAAAACCCATCAGACTGCAGGATTAGCTTGAGGAATTACAGGTTCTGTCTGTGGCTGAAAAATAAACTCAGCTCTTGGCAAGTACCTACAACAATATTACACTGTCTGGCGCAAACATCAGCCACAGAAAAGCCAGACGAGTCAGGCAGCTCGTGCAGGAGAGGGGGCAGGGAGCGGAGTGGGACAGCTGTGTCACCACTGCTCACAGTGCTCTTTGGGGGCACGTGGTGGTGCCAGATCAGTCTCGTGTCGTCAACCTTGGCCGCGGCCTCTTGGCGAGTGTTCTCAGCTCTGGCAGCCGTCCCCAGCTCAAGGCAGCCGATGGTGGGATTCCTGTAGCTGCCCCACACGTGGTTTCCTGTTTTCCAGTGTCTGATATCTCTTCCAGGAGAGAGAGCACCATTGCCCATCTCGCGTGCTCGGACTAGTCGGTAAAACCTTAGATTGAAAGCAGCAGAGCTTTTACCAGACACAGGGAGGTGTGGGAGGCTGTGGTAGAGAAGTCCCTCAGGAACCTGCAGCTGATGTGGGGGCAGGGGCATACACACCTCATTTAGGGGAGCTTTTGGCCCACAGGAATTTTGAAGCAAGGCAGGCAAACCTCTGCTGGGGATATTTTCCTGACATTCATTGCCGGCACCCTCAGTCTGGCTCATAGAAAGTGTCCTGGGAGTATGGATTTGCCTTCCCGTGTCTGTCTAGCTTTGGGACAAGGACTACTCAGGACAGCAGAGTCGATCTTCTAGTTCATGAGGGACCTCACCTTCCTCCCCTGTTCTCCTCTCCTCCTGCCTCAGCCCAGCATGTGGTTCTGCTCCTCATCCTCGTCCCAGCGCTTGCCTGATCATCCATCGGGCCAGTTCAGGCTACCAGCTTGGCAAAACACCACTTGCTTCGGTTTTGTGCCAGTGTAATAACCTGACATGGCTCACCCAGGATAAGATGAGCACTAGAACCAGGATTAGAACAGCAGGAGTAGGACATGATGCATGGGGAACCTTCAGCCCAGTTCAGCCACCTCATCCACTGAATCCTTTCACCTCTAAAGGCCTGTAATCACAGCATCTGATGACCCTACTCTCTTTGCAGCTCCTCTCTAAAAAGGCAAGGCTATCCTTTGCTGTGGGGACCAGCAACTCCTCCTAGAGCTCGTCCCGTAGCTTTCTCAGCAGCCAGGGAGCCACAGTAGCAGGGAAGATGGCAGAAACCTCTCCTATATGTTTTCAGTCACAATCTGTTTTAGAAAGCAGGAGAGGAAACAAAGAGCATTTGCTGCTCCATCTGTTTCTGCTGCTGAGGTTGGGTTACAGCCAGCTGCTGCTATTGCCAATTGGTAATGCGATAGCATGACTGCTTGCTTTGCAAGGGATCTAAAGACGGTAAGATGGAAAAAATTGGGACAGGATGACTTTTAAAAAGCCCCATTGCAGAACATCTGGCTTGTTATATAAATTTACATCATGCCCACTATAAAAAACCCGCTGATTGCTGCTTAAAACCACATATTTTTAAAAATGGCCAAGTATCTCCAACTAGCTCTTTCCAAAGGACAGTCCTGGGCTATTTGATGGATTCGGTCAGCCTCAAAACACAGACAGGGTTAATTAAGAACAGAGATTTTTTTTTTATTTGCTTTGTACATGCTAAGACCATTTGCCAGGGAGGACTCTCACAGTGCACAATCCAGAGAACCTCAGCCAGCAAATCCTGCATCCAGACCAGTCTTGTCCTGTTTGATATATTTGATACAAGATGTCCGTGCTCTGAAATAATGGAGAATTCACCACACCTGTCTGCCCAGCTCGAACCTCAAGCCCCTTGACAAAGAATTTCAGATGTGTTGATCGGAAGGGACCTTTGGAGGGTGTTAGCCCAAACTCCTCCTTGATGCAAGACCATCACCAACACTAGATCATATCAACCACAGCTTTGCACAGCCAAACCTTGAAAATCTTCAAGGACAGAGACCCCATCACCCATATAGATGAACTGTACCCCCTGGTCAACCTAGCATTTTATCTTGTTTCCTCTTGAAACAAAGAGCTGCCCACGGTGAGAAATCTTACCCACATGTAGGCACCTACAGTAGTAGCTTGGTAGTAGTTTGATCTATTTAACATCCAGCTTTCACAGTACAGAATGTTTTCTGGTATTATTGGCTCTTTCAGTACAAGCATAGAGCTGCTCCCGCTCCTGCCTCCCTCTCCCAGCCATGAGGGCTCATGGTGCCTGGGGGGCATTAGGAGGTGACAGGCAAGCTGGAGATGAGGTGACAGCCTGGCGGTGCCATCCCACCAGGCAAGAGGAGCAGAGCAGGTTCAGTGGTGGTCACCAGGTCAGCTATGGTTGAGTAACTGCTGACGCAGCTGGGGGTCGGCAAGGTGCCAGGCCTGGCACAGGCTTCACTGGAATGTAGCTGAGGTGGGGCCAACGGCGAGGACCTGACCTTAAATGCAGCTCCTGAGTGGAGCAGGGAGCTGTTGATGAAGCATCTCCCACCTCATCCTCCCACCACCATGGGTGCTCTGGGAAGCTGATCCAAGGTTGCAGCTGCACCGGGTCAATGCTGCCCATAACCCCAGACACCCCAACCTTGCCAAGCATTTTAGGCATCTGCTACCAGTGTCACCAGCCTCTCCTCAACACAGGGTTTGTTCACACCTGACTGAGCTGTTACTCCCCACTTGCTGTGAACAGAGATACTTCCTACAGTAAGTAGATACAGAGATACTTACTACAGTAAGTAGATATAGTTACTACAGTAAGTATCTCTGTGCACAGTAAGTATCTCCGGGCTGCTACGGGGCTGGCCTGGTTCCAGGCTGTGCAGAGGCAGTGCGAGGGCAGTGCCCACTGGCCCACACCTCGGAGGCAAAGTGCTGGCTGCACTCACAGCTGCAGCACATCTGCCTGGGCACTGCCCCATCTCCCCAGCACAGCACATGAGGGCAGGGCAGTAGCAGCTCAATACTGAGCTGCCCTTGGCTTTGGCATCACCAGTTCTTCCACACCACGGGCGAGGAAGACCCCTCGTGCAAGGTCCTACCCCTGGCGTTTCCTGACGTGGAGCGTGTGCACAAATATGAACGTCCAGCAGCTGAGCAGTTTCTTGAAAGGAGGGTGGGTGTATGACTACAGATCCAGCTTCTTCCAACTGGGAGCAGCATCTGAAGAACCGATTTGAGCATGATCTCAGGGAGCTGCCTCCTTTCACAGTTCTTCAGGGACAGCTGTAGGAAACATCCTTCAGCCAAGAACAGGCAGCAAGGAGATACTTTGGTCAGGAAACATTGATCATATATCTCTTAATTTATCTCGCAGTGATCTAATGTTCACAGCCTCACTGTTCATGAAGGCTGTTTCTTCTCGTAGGCAGTGTGGTTTTGTTATTAGCAAAAGGGCGAGGGTTTATAACTCTCTGTTCTCAGAGAATCACACAGAATCACAGAATGTTAGAGGTTGGAAGGGACCTCAAAAGATCATCCAGTCCAGCCCCCTTGCCAGAGCAGGATCACCTACAGCAGGTCACACAGGGACGCGTCCAGGCAGGTCTTGAATGTCTCCAAAGAAGGAGACTCCACAACCTCCCTGGGCAGCCTGGGCCAGGCCTCTGTCACCCTCACAGTGAAAAAGGTTTTCCCAATAGTTTTGTGGAACTTTCTGTGCTCCAGCTTGTACCCGTTGGCCCTTGTCCTGTCACTGGACATCCCTGAGCAGAGCCTGGCTCCGTCCTCCTGACACTCCCCCTTGACGTATTTATAAACATTTATGAGATCCTGTGATGTCTTTGCCATGCTCTCAAGACTGTTCAACACTTCATATTCACTTTCCGCTGGCATCTTTGATATACTGATGGCAGGTGTCATGACTGGTGGGCCTGATCACCCACGTACATGTCACAGAGCGATGCAGCTGTATCTCTGGAAGAGGATCTCCTTGTGTTATTGTACCAGGTACCACTAGAAGTTTTCCTCAGCCCATGACTGCCCGAGTTGTGAAAGCCTTTAAAAAAGTCACTGCAGAGGTTCCACAAAAGAAGCTTTTCCCTTAGCTGCTTATTTTTTCCCATCTGGGATTTTCCTTCCCCTTCCTGAGTCACTGGTGTCAACACAACTCATGTCCACCAGCACTCTCTGGCTCTCCCGAAAGGTGGACCCTGGTCCAGCACCTTTGCACCTGTGTGCAAGTCAACAGCCCTGCAATCACCTATCGTGCCCGGTAACTGAACGGCCTTTCACTCGGCAGTGGGGATGTCTGCTCCCATGAGTATCCTTGGTGCCAAAGGGTATGTGACCATCCTCTGGTGGGGAGGTTCTGCCTTCACGGATGTTTCCTTGTTGTTCATTTTGATGCCCTCCTGCTGCATGACTTTGTGCAAGACAGCACAAGCCTGCCAGCCCACAAGCAGGACTGACCTGAGATGTCATTTCAGTGTCTTCTGTGTCCTTCGGTGCCTCCAGCTCACCAGCTTCGGCCTCAAGAGAGAACGGATCTCCGAGCATGCTATGTGCAGAACCACGTCCCAAGAGTTTTAGCCACAGCAGCAGCTAAGCAATGAAGTTACAGGTTCGCCAGCAAGCCTGCCAGAGGTGTAGGTTGAAAACAGCCTACACATTACCATCAAACCTCAAAATATGCAAAATGAGAACATC
This sequence comes from Apaloderma vittatum, assembly GCF_000703405.1. Lineage (NCBI taxonomy): Eukaryota > Metazoa > Chordata > Aves > Trogoniformes > Trogonidae > Apaloderma > Apaloderma vittatum. Next base: position 1,089 of record NW_009710481.1, on the reverse strand, counting down.
GCAGAAAAAATGAATGCATGTCTGGTCCCTCCTGCAGCCAACTTTCTGTGTACCATGTCAAGTCACTCGTTTCAGGGGGGTCCTGAAGCTGGGGCTCTACCTCCCATCTCCCCAGCTTTTATTTTCAGTCTGTCCAAAGGCTCGTGCTGGCACAGCAATGTCAGTCAGGCTGTTAAAGATTTTATACACCAAATCTGTATCTTCAAGAGCCCTTGAACACAGGCTGTCAGGCTGCTGTAAGCATTTCCCAGCATTTCCCTCAGAGGACAGGTATAGCCTTTATTGGCAAAGACGAATAATATCTGCATCTTCACAAGGAAAGCTGCCAGTTTAACCCACTTAGAGGTACACCAGCAAACTTTGTTTCCGACACAGACCTGGTTTAACGTCCTTTCCTTCCCTGCCAGCCTACGCCTCAGTACCCGAACTTTGCAGCCCTGCAGAACTCAGTCTCCTCTGCCCGCTCTGCCGCAGCATCACGGGCTCCTCCAGCAGCTTCGCAGCCCCTACGGGGGCCCAGCTCTCTGCTGGCCCCCCTGCACAGACCCCCAGTAAGCGCAATGCAGCTGCTCGCCCAGCCCGCAAGTGGATCGGCCATGATCTCACTGTCTCTCTATTTGTTATTTAAAAGTGCAGTGGGACTTTCACGTGAATGTCTTCAGATTAAGTTACTCTGAAGTTCTTCGGCAGCGCCAAAACGCCGTCTGCAAGAGAACGCCATGAGCACAGTATCGCTCCGTGCAGGGCCCCCGTCCACTGGCTCACCCCAGGAGACTCATAAACTGAACAGACCCATTTCTGACTGTAACAGAAATTTGCTGCATGGTGTGATACGGACTAAAAATCCTTTTGTGACTGACAAAATTTACTGAGCATCTGCTGAGTCTTGCACCCTCAGTTAAAGCTGTCTGAAGCATTTGGGCAGCTCAGTCCCCAGGATTTGCCTCTGCGTGGGGTTGTTCCTTCTCCGGAATAACAGGACCCCGTTTGGAACTCCCTGGGAGCGGTGTCACACCGCAGCAGTCGCTGGGGGCCCTGCGGTGCCCGGTGACCGGAGTGCGGCTGACAGCGGATGCTCTGGCAGGGCTG
>NW_009710480.1:724-1054 GCF_000703405.1 Apaloderma vittatum | reverse complement strand
CCCGCCACGCTCCAGCCCTCACAGTGAGGTGAGCTGGGACCCTGGTGAGCAGGGATGGGTGCCAGCGTGGGGCCAGCATCTCCTGTGTCATCTCTTTCCACTAAGACAAAGGAAAGGAATGGGGAAACCAGGGAGAGGACTGCCTGCCCTGCCCTCCCTGCCTCACTGGGAACGCTCCCGCTCCAGCGAGTTGCATCACGCGGTCAAACGGCTTTCACAATCCCCAGCCCACATAACCCACCGGCGCAGTCATCCAGGCACTGGCTGCTCCAAGCAGAGAAAATCAAGGTCACACGCAATGCCTGTGGCTGGGGGGGGCCCGGGCGGGGA
>NW_009710480.1:0-665 GCF_000703405.1 Apaloderma vittatum | reverse complement strand
GCCCTCCGTGTGTCGGACCGGAGCAGCCACTCGTGCTTGGGAGGGCTGGCAGCCTTAACCAGAGCACCCTCTGTTCCCCCTCGCCTTCTCCCTCCCCTTTTTGGTAGGAAGAGGGAAAAAAGGGGGGAGAGTTCTCTGTGCCAAGAGGGCAAATGGAATCAAATAAAATCAGATTTCCATTTCAAACAAATCCCAAGGAATACTCTGAGCTGGCTGGTGGGGATGTTACCCAAGAGAAATTCTTCCTTTCTGAAGGGAGGAAGGGAACAGGGGAACGAGGGCTGCAGCGGTAACCGATGGAGAGGCTGCGCCGGCCCCGCAAGCTCCTGAGGCTGGTGTGACCCTGCTTGCATCAGGACCCCTCTTGCCTTGGTCCTCAGAAAGTCTCAAAAAGCCTCTGGGAAGGTAAACAGTGTCCAGGCTGAGCTGTGGCCAAACACGTTGTCATCTCAGATGAGCTCAACAGGATGCCGAGTGACGCTGCGCGCTGGGGGGACAGAGGGAGCATGGGGCTTCGTAATTGATTTCCTAGAAAATTGCCTCTGTTTGGAGCAGGAGAGTGAGGAGCGCGGGCAGAGCAGCCTCCTTCTCTAAGTGGCATCTCGAGGGTCTTAATTATTTCTCAGGAGTGGAAGCATTTATTTAACCCTGACGGAGGGGTCCCA
>NW_009710479.1:352-1473 GCF_000703405.1 Apaloderma vittatum | reverse complement strand
GCAGCCTCTGCCAGAGGGCCCTCCGCCTGCGCTGAGGTTTTGGAGAGCCTTGGGCTCACGCGATGCCTCCCTTTTGGTTTCACCTGGTGGCTGACCCTTAGCGTGGGGAGGTGGTTAGAGTTCAGCAGCCGCGGAGCAGCAGGGGACCAGCACGACGGAACTGTACAGCTAACGGTGGGGAAAAGCGTCTCACAGATAGAAATAGCCTTCGTTCAAAACATCCCAAATGGGAAAAAAAAACAAAAACAAAAACAATAAGGGTTTCTTTAAGACCAGAAATCAATAGGAGGTACCTGGCATGCTGAACAAAGTTTTATTTTAATGCAGATGAAGTGAAAATTGAAAAAAAAAAAAGAAAAAAAACCCCAAACCCCGACAACAACAAACAAACCCCACAAAACAGCACAAAGTAAGAGCAAAATCCCTCTCAGTCTTTCATAAACGGTTTCAGGTCTGTGAAGAGCATTTGCCCATCGTTGTGGGGAGGCAAATGATTGCAAATGTTCCTCTTGGAAGACAGTATTGACCAGCGTCAGAAATACCTCCGTAAATTAAATCTCGATGGGATCTATTTCTAGAGAAATCTTAATCAAAAATAGCACACACACAAAACTGTATTCTACACAAAAAGAAAATCCCCTCCCGTCTGCTCTCAGACTGTTCAGTGTTATCAGTGGAACTGGAAATCTTACATCAATCGCCCCAGCATTTTGATGTAAAGACGGGGCGGGGTGGGGGTGGGGGGAGAGAGAGAAAGACTCGTTGCTGGGAAGATACTTTGAGGGCAAAGTAAAAGTGCCCCCCAGGAGCAGCGCTCTGCTGCCGCCACGGCCGTCTCCGAGATGCTACAGTAGCAGGCGGAGAAGAAAAGAAATGAGTTTGGAGTTGATGTACACGCCGGAGCAGCAGTAAAAAGATATAAGATATCGACACGCTCAGCTGCATCTTGTTAAAAGCTTCCTGCGGGTTGGCAGAATGAAATCTTTATTTAAAATACACAAACTATCGTCAGGGGAGGAACGGAGGGGAAAACACTAAAAGGGCCAAACGCAATGCTTAACCCATTGGTATAAGCAAAAGAGGAGGAGAAGTGATGCGATTGGTTTGGGGCAAACGGAAGG
>NW_009710479.1:0-202 GCF_000703405.1 Apaloderma vittatum | reverse complement strand
AAGGCCATAATTTGCGCTCTCACTTGGGCGTGAATGGTAGGAATACGTGCCTCGCCACTACATACACTGCAACGCTCTCTTAAGTGGTGGTAATATTATTATTTTATTATTGCCAGCCGGTGGCTTTAAAGGTGCATTATTCTAATGCATTATTAATTGTTTTCCCAGGGAGAGGAGGAAGGTGGAGATAGGACTTATTATT
>NW_009710478.1:609-817 GCF_000703405.1 Apaloderma vittatum | reverse complement strand
ATGAGGATCAGACATAATAGTATAGAAAAACCAATCCCAGAGCACTGCCCTTTATTTATTTTTGAGAGATAATCCTCCTTTATTTTGCTTCTCTTTTTTAAACATTAAAAACAGCCCTTGCTTGAGCTTATTGTTTCCTAAGCCAGTGGATGTGTAACAGAGCGCGGCAGCGGGACTGCTCGGTGGCAGCTGCCACCACCCACCCACC
>NW_009710478.1:0-250 GCF_000703405.1 Apaloderma vittatum | reverse complement strand
CGGTGCCTCGCGGTCCTGCTCCGCCCCCGCGGGGAGCACTGAGCCGGGTCCCCCCCAGTGGCCGCTGCCCCCCGCGGAGCAGGAGCACAGTTGAGCTCGCTGGCTCCATCCACTCCGCTCAGCCAAACTCTTTGAGTCTGGGCATCCCCATCTCTGTGCACACCCTGGCCAGGGATTTGGCCCTGCTCCCTCCCTGGAGGGCGCACACTAAGTGACCTCCAGGGGCAGGAGGGCTGTGGGACCCCCAGGC
>NW_009710477.1:235-1455 GCF_000703405.1 Apaloderma vittatum | reverse complement strand
GACCCGGTGCCTCCCGCTGCCGCAGGATTCGATGGGGCTCGCCGTTTATAAACTGTTTTTTTTTGTTGTTTTTTTTTTGTTTGTTTTTTTTTCCCCTCGTCGTTCGCGCTGGAAATCGCCAGGGAAAGGGGGTGGGGAGGATTTAGGGCGAAATCCTCGATTTTCTTCCCCCCCCCCAGGGATCGCGGGCAATTTGCGGGATTTTTTTTTGGGCTCCTCCGGACCTCGGAGGTTTTTCCCCAGGATGTCCCGATACTGACAACCATAAAAAGATATTTTAACGACATCCTTTTCGCCGAGGAGCCCTTCTGGTAACGCAGAAAGGCACAAGCCCCGACTAGGAATTATTCACATTATAAATCCCCCGCCGTGAGGAGTATTTAAGGATAAACGCCCTAAAAGAATCGCACGGGTTTGGTTTGAACGTATGTGCTACGGGCGGTTAACTGGGGCGTTTCTTTTACCTCCTGCTAATTATCTCCGTTAATTGACGGAAAGCCCTTTTTCTTCGATAGGTGGTTTCATTTTAAAAATCCTGACGCATCTGTTCTGGGTATGAAATCCCCGTCACTATCCTTCTTTTTTTTTTTTCGTGGTATTAGGCTTTTTATTTTTTTTTTTTCTCCACATTGGGTTAAGTTCCTACTTATTAGTCCATTTCTTTATTGTTATTTTTCTGGATTTTTAATTTTTTTTTTCTATATCGTTTCTAACTACGGCAACCTGCTGCGAGTTACAACATCAGCTGTCCCGGGAATGAGTTATTGCGAGTATCAATGAGTGAAAATAGATAATTGTAAAACAATTTTTTTTTAAAAAGATATACATAGAGAAACAGAGCTTAAAGGGAAATAAAAGGGAAAAGAAAGAAGAACAGCAAAGAAAACGAATGAGGAAAAATAAATTGAAAAAAAGAGATGAAAGATAATTTGCATTTATTTAGTACTTTTTTCGAGGTATTTTAAGTGATTTGGAGCCTGAGTTTTCTGATTGGATAATCTGCTAAAAAGCCCACAAACGTTCTTTAAAAGTTTGTGGGTTTTTGGTTTTGCGTGTTTTTTTCTTTTCTTGGTTGTTGTTGGTTTGTGGTTTAGTGTCGGATGGTTTTTTGTTTGTTTTGTTTTTCCTTTAAAAGCTTTTCTTCTTATTAATTTTTTTTCCTTTTTAATTTCGTTCGGATCGGGTTTGTGGTTCTGCTACTTGACTGAGGCAACCCAAAT
>NW_009710477.1:0-204 GCF_000703405.1 Apaloderma vittatum | reverse complement strand
CCCCAAATAGCTGATTATCCGGCAAAGCGCCCGAGGAGGGCGGGGGAAGACTGGCGGGGGGGGCTCGGGGAGGCCTGGCGGCTCTGCACCGCTCCTGGGGGGTTATGTGGGAGGGACAGATTCGCTGCTTCTCGACCCCCGGTGGTGGAGGGGGAAGAGAGAGACAGCGGGAGAGGAAAGGAATGGAGATGGGGAAAGAGAAGG
>NW_009710476.1:0-596 GCF_000703405.1 Apaloderma vittatum | reverse complement strand
GAAAGGGGGAGTGAGAGGCAGGGTAGAGGAAGGAAGAGAGGGAGAAAAAAAGGAAAAGGAAAAAATAGACTTGGGGAAAATAGGAAATGAAGGAAAAATAATGGGAAAAATAAGAAGAAGGGAAAAATAGGGAAAAAAGGAAAAGGAGAAAACAATTAAAAAGGGAAGAAATAGGCAAAAAGAAAAAATATAAAAAAAGAAAAAATAGGAAAAAGAAAAAATAGGATAAAAGGAAAAATAGGAAAGAGAAAAAAACCAGGAAAAAAGAAAAAATAGAAAAAATTAGCAAAAATAAGAAAAAATAGAAAAAATAGAAAAAATAGAAAAAAGAAAAATAGGGAAAAAATAGAGAAAATAGAAAAAATAGGGAAAAAGTAGAGTAAATAGGACAAAAGAAAAAAATACAAAAAAATAGGAAAAAATAGAAAATAGGAAAAGAATAGAAAAAATAGGAAAAAAATAGAAAAAATAGGAAAAGATAGGAAAAACTAGAAAAAAATAGGAAAAATGGGAAAAAATAGAAAAAATAGGAAAAAAAAAAGAAAAAATAGGGCAAGAAAAAGAAAAAAAAAGTAGAAACCGATGAGGAAGGACCA
>NW_009710475.1:375-613 GCF_000703405.1 Apaloderma vittatum | reverse complement strand
AAATTATGAATCTAATTCACTTGGCCCCCTCTTCTGGGCAGGATGTGACAATCAGCCCGTGTGTCCCCACACCCCACGCATCCCCCCCATCCCACATGGCTCCCAGCCGGCGGTGTGTGTCAGCTCCACACAGCAGGGGCTGTTTTGGGCAGGGAGGGCTCAGTGCACCAGGATCCCAGTGCACAGGCAGAGCCTGGGAAAGGATGACACAGGGCACCCCACTGCCAGCATCCCAGGG
>NW_009710475.1:0-236 GCF_000703405.1 Apaloderma vittatum | reverse complement strand
CGTGGGGGGCCGGGAAGCCCCTGAAAGAAGAGTGGCAGACTGGAGTTAAGGAGACCGGGCATGGTCTCGGGGAGGGCAGGGCTGGCTCCAGGGTAGGGGCAAGACACATGGCCCCGCGTCACTCACCGGCTCCCCACGGTCGCCCTTGCTCCCTGGCACTCCAGGGCTGCCCTGCAAGAAAGAGGGATGGAGTGAGAAGAGGAGGCAATTGGGGACCTGTAGGGCGGTGGGTTCCA
>NW_009710474.1:0-5049 GCF_000703405.1 Apaloderma vittatum | reverse complement strand
GCTTTCCCCTGTCTTCTAAACCAAGACAGGACTTAACCTCTGAATTTGGGTCAGGTCTTCCTAACTAGCTGGCCAACAGTTAACAACCCTTAACTTCTGGAAGCAGCATTTCTGGGTGTTTTAGCCTGCTTTCTCTGTGATTAAGCCTCAAAGGTTTTTTTAATGCAAATATCTTTAGAGGGAGGTGACACAGTTGGTGATATATTATTTGCATTGCTCTGCATTTACTAAATCTACTACTGTTTTAAGACTCAGAGTAAAACTCTCCTAAACTCACTCCTTTGAAGTTCCTCCTTTGAGAAAAATCCTTCAAATTCCACGTGGTTACCACATCTGAGGTCAATGTGCCTCTGCTCAGGATACCTCTCTAAGACTTCCCACTGGCATTACTGTCTTTGAGGTGGCATCCTGTGGACTGGGAAAAGTTTGCTTTCTCCCACTCCCGTTACTGTATCCCAAAGATCTTGAAGCTGTCATGAAAGACACCAGTGTGATTAATAACCTATTTCCAGGTACCCTAGTATGATAAACACATCAAGCAGGGCAGTTTGTGTAAGGAGCTCTGTGGCTACAGGACTGGTGTTGGCGTGAATGAAGCATTCACCTCCCCCAGTAACTGCGGATATACATCACTGTGCAAATAAGTGCTGTTTAGGAGGCACAGCACTGTTTCCTCCTGCTTTGAGAAAAAAGGGCTATTTAAATAGATGGCGTAGATGGAGAGGAAATATTTGGAGGAATGGAATGACTATTCCAGTCTTAAGTTATACCTCTCCCGCATCTCCCTGATCATCTCTCATATAATCCTCAAGCCACAATGTCCCTAGTTTTCTTGTGATGTGCAGGGGGGAGACTGTCGGACGAGCTGTCATTTGCCCAAATTGACAGCAAAATATTTATTCTGCTTTGAGCCTGCATCCATGCACATCTCAAGTCAGAGTTTAGTACTAAAAACATGTGTTGTTTTAATCTGCTTTATGTCTAGTATCAGTAATAACAGCAGCAATATAACCCATTTATTTCGCCCAAATGAAAGAAGCCAAAAGCCACTCTTTTAATGATTTTTTGCTGTTTATATTTTTATAGTGCCTATTAATTGGAGACTATTAGTAAAACAATACCATGTATGCTGTTTAGGAGCCGTGTTTAAAAAGAACTCATTAGCTGACAAGCTGTTACAGAGAAATACTTCGGTGTTTAAAACAAATAAATAAAAAAGCGCATGCACTCCAGCCCAGTCTTCAGTGGCTGGCACTGAAAGGAGTTCCCCCATTTTCTGAAAGCCCTTCCATGGGGGAGAGTGAGCTTACTTCCTAAGGAAATTACTCTAGAGGTGTCTGTAAGAGAAAACCAGGCACCACTTTGCAGCTCTACAACTGCAATGAGAGTAGTCATGAATGAACGCTGAGCCAAAAGAGTGATGCATGTTTACATTATGCTTACTATATTATGCCTGCAAATGCATAAAAATGTAGCTGCCATGAACAACTGCCATGTATAGCACTTAGTATTTGGGAAAACATTTGGTTCTGGGTAGAGGGCTCTGTGTCAGCCTTCTGCTTTAAAAAAACTTCCTCCAGACAGTTGGAGGCTTGGAGAGGTGAACGCTCTGGCGCGCAATGCACATTGCAGCAGACGAGCAGCGTCTGTCAGTGTGTTTCATTTAGAGAAACACCACTGGCCCTTACACTGTTCCAGGACTTCAAAAAGGAGCAGGGCTTATTTTGTGCTAGGTAGTCATTTTGCACAGCCCCAGTGACACGAGGGAAGGTGGTGGGTTGCATTCGTGTTTCCTTTGGCATCTGGAGAGGTTCCTCCCCCCACACACCTGGCACAGGTTACGCTGGTATTCCTCTTTGTGGGACTGTATGATGAATGGGGTCAATGAGAGAGCCAAGCTGGAAATCACCACTAAAAAAAAACCGAAACAGTAGTTTCAACCTGGATATATTCCTTGATTACTTCATCTTGTGGCTTCATGAGCACTTACACTGATGCCTCTGAGAGGACAAAAAATGAGCAGGTGGAGGCAACCTGACATGACTCTACCACTGAAAAATAGGCATGTGTAAACCATGCTCTTAGTGTAGAGAAGACAATCAACCTATGGGTTTCCTTTAGGATCACTTAAAGGTATTTTCTTTTCATATTGTGAATTCTCTTGTTCCTCCTAACCAAGAGGTTTCCAAGGGAGATATATTAAGAGAGGCAAAAAGAAATTTAAAAGTTGATTTAGATGGTGACAGAAGCAAACACCTTTATAAGCTCCTTCAATGTTAGCGAATTAGTTAGATAAGGTATAAATTTATGCGACCAAGCCTGTAATACATTGGAAAATCAGAGGCTATTATCAGAAGATGAATTTTGAAGGTTTTTTTAAAATATTATTATTTTTATCTTTTTTTGCATAAATCTAAAAAATAATGTCTTTGATAAATAGGTCTTGGAGAAAAAAATATTTTCACAATTCTTGCTTTCTCTTTTGCATATTCTCTTTGGGATTAGCATATTAGCATTTTAACATTCATCACATGGTAAGCACGCTGGCTGAGTGGCTCCCAAAACAGGACCAGAAATACACATTGATTAAATTATTTCAAACTCTTTGAGAAGAAAATAAGTGTTATAAAAGAGTGCTGAAATGGAATGATTCAAGTAGTGCTACATTCACAATATAATTCTTTGAGCCTGCCTATTTCATCTGGACTTACTAACTTCTAAAATCCTTCCACGCCCCATGTAGGTTGATACGGAACAAATTAGCCCAGGTCTGAAGTGAGCTGACATTCAAGCACACCTGTAAATCCTGGCACAGGTAGTACACCTACTGTGAAGTTCTGTGGTCAGCAAAATAGAAGTCTGCAGGCAAACAGGAGATGGGTTAAGTGCTGTGCCTAGCCATTATGCTGTTTGAGTGGCCACATTATGCAGTTTGAGAGGACATCCTGTGCTGCTGCAAAGCGCCTCGTCCCCTAATGGCAAGGTGGTGCAGGGAAGAAGAAAGCAAAAGAAATAGCAGCTTCTGTCTGCAGCAAAACCTACCTAAATTAGTGGTAGGCTCAGCTTGGTTATGTTGCACCATATTCCCAAGTTAACTTTGAGTTCTCAAAAACTGTAACTCCAAATTTGCATCTTGTAGCTAGCTGTAAAGGCTAAGTAAATGCAGACATCAAGTGGTCCTCAAACACTAATATAGTATTACTTCAGCAAGTCTCAGCGGTTAACCTCCTCTATCTAAAAACTCAGCAAGAAATAATCATAAACACTTTGCTGTCAGTTTTCAACACACGTTGGAACAACTAGGCCTTACCCTACATAAAACTCATAAACGTACATAAAACTCATCCTTGCCTCACAGTCACACTTGAATGCATTAGTTTATTTTATCCTGCACCCTCTGTGCACACAGGTCAGTGAGCATGTTGTGCCTCCTGCAAGCACCACAGGGAGCCGGGTGGCATCAAGCTTTCCATTCCCTTAGTCATCTTCGGTGTAGAGTAATCAGTGCATGACAAGTCCCTGCTCTTCATCAGAAGCCTTACAGACCCCTCACTAGAGAGGTTTTAGGAGCAGATAACCTCTGGTTTTTGAAGTCCCACTTTGAGTGGGAGGACAGGAAGAAAAGAGTAGTTGGTAGATGTAAAGTCAGAGACAGAAAAAGAGTTACAGAGGTTTAGACAGCCTCAGGAAGCGAAGCTGGCAGGCTGCATTAGTTACAAAAGGCAAGAAAAGGAGGGGATCTTGAAATGTTTTCTTTATACCTGTATTCCACAATGTTCTCTGAAAGTCAGCTTGGTTAGAGGCTTTCCTGCCTAGTGTTCAAATCCAGGTATTTTTATATCCACATGAAAGATGTGAAGTGTCAAGTCATGAGGATTTAACCCAGTGTTCACTTATGTCTGCACTGGTACAGTATTTTTAGAGATCCAGGACACCAGATATGAAGACCAAATATAGGGAGGGACGAAACACTAAGGCAATTTTTGGATAAGAGTGAGTTAAATCACATTAGAGTAATCTGGCCAAAGAGTTATACTTGAAGGATTTACTACTGAAGGCTTGCTCAAAAAACAAATCAGTCTCAATAGAGTTTTTCAGTGAGGAATGTGAGTTTTAACAGAGAAACAGCTCGGGAGAAACCTAAATATCACCCTATTTTGCCTTTCTGTTTACATTTTTAATCATACACTTCTGTATTTACAACAAATCAGCTTGCTCCTAAAGTCAATACAGTCACAATCCTTTCCACCTCCAGCTGGATTTTTTCAACTCAAATTATGTGTAGTTGGTCATGGAAAAAAAATAGTAAGTTATGATTCAGGCAAGATGTAGCTATTTAAGCCCACTTCGTTATTTGGATGAGCAGCCATCAACAAAGTCTTAGGCATTGGAAAGGCACACAGAGCCTTCTGCAATAAGGGCAGCTTGTGAAGCAGAGAGCAATCCAGAAAGAAACATAATCATCCTCTGGCATGATCTGCACCTGAGAGTTGTTCGTGTCCTTACATAAAATGTAGTTCTGTCCATTAAATTACTCTTAGACCTGCAGTTCCCGTGCAATATACTCACCAGCCCTACTTGCCATCAGTGATTTGGTACCCAAGTACGCAGCAGTACTTGAGAGAGTAAGCACACAGAAATAGGGCATCAAGAACAGACATTAACAGGCTTTTGGCCCATCGCAGTTTCAAACGCCTGTAAAATCCCCATTGAAGGTAACAGTCACACAATAAAATACTTGGGCTTTTTCAGCACACATAACCTTTTTTTCTTACATCTGATTGCTATTTACCAATGTAACACTCACACCCCCAGCAGTCTATAGCTCTTTTAGCTGGAGAAGATCACACTAGTGAGTAATGGTCCTTTTCACAGAATCACAGAATGTTCGGGGTTGGAAGGCGCTTCTGGAAATCATCTAGCCCAGTCCCCCCGCCAGAGAAAGATCACCTACAGTAGGTCACATGGGAACATGCCCAGGTGGGTTTTGAATATCTCCAGAGAAAGAGACTTCACAAACTTTCTGGGCAGCCTGTTCCAGTGCTCTGT
>NW_009710473.1:442-1500 GCF_000703405.1 Apaloderma vittatum | reverse complement strand
TTTCCCCCTGTGCTCCCCGTTTTAAGAATCGCTCTCCCCATTTGTCACCGTGAAGGTGACGCACCTGGCAAAATGCTTCCAACTGTTTAAAAGAATCTGCAGGCCTCACTCCATTAACTGCCCAATCAAACTGTAATTAAACAACTCCAGCAGCCAAAGGAAGGGAGGGAGGGACGCAACGGCCGCTGTCGGTTCCGCGAGTGCCGCAGCCACCCACCCTGTCATTGCACGTAGCCACAAAGTATAAAAGCCACCAAAACTCACCTTAATTTTGCAGCAAATCTACCACTGCGAGCGTGCAGCGATCCAGCTGCTGGGGCAGAGCGCGGGATTTTGGGGGTGGCAAGAACAGGACGGGGATTTTTAGATTCAGCTTTCCCCCAGCTGGGACCTGAAGGGCTTTTGGGGGTGTTTGTCAGATATAAGGGAGGTGGACTCATCGTCCAAGGGGCAGAGGGTACGTACCCAGGTGTCGCAGCAGAGCCAGGGTGGGGTGCTGAAAGCCATCACGGGCAGGTCATCACGGGCAGGAATGTCATGATCTGCAGCCACCGCACGTAGAGCTCCGGGTCCCCAGGGCCGTCAGCAGCCAGGCTCCCTCCTGCCGGGGACAAGGAGCCGAGTGACACCACTCGGGGACATCTCATCCTGGGAGGAGTCCCACCCAAGCTGCTCTCCGTGCGGGCAGGAATTGTCACCCCACTGCCAAGGGCGCTGGATTCTCCCCACCTGTGTTCTTCTTCCCTGAGCACCACCAGCAAATGTCAATCCCACACCCACCTCTGCCCGTTTTAGGATCAGACGTGCTGGGGGTGTCAAAATTTTAGCAGAACATCATAAAAAGAGATTTCTCTCTTGCAAAGAGAAGAAGCGTTGGGAAAACACCGGGCTTTCCCTGCTGCCTTGATGAGCAAAGACAAAGTGTCAGGCGGAAAATACTCCTGTGGTTCGGATCCCTTCAAGTTCATAGTGAAACGTGGTGGAGAGGGAGAACATTGATAACTAATTAATCAGAAATTAATGAACCTCAGAACCAGGCTTGGGAAGGACAGGATAAC
>NW_009710473.1:0-335 GCF_000703405.1 Apaloderma vittatum | reverse complement strand
AGGGGCCAGGTACTGCAAACCTGCCTCCCCTGCTCTAAAAATCTCTGCAGAAAAGCCAGAAATAGGGAGGAAAAAAGCCCCAAAGAACTTATTACCTACTGCATCAGGGATGAAGAAGTTGTAGCCCAGGAGGCTGTAGTGCAGCACGGAGGGAATGAGAATGAGCCCCTTCAGCCCGGCACGGCTCCAGTCTGAGCGCAGTGGGCTCATCTGGACAAAGAGCGGGAGGTGACTGGACCTGGGGGAAAAAGCCCAAACGTGAAGATTTTCAGCAGCTCGCAGGAGCCAGGACTCTCTGACGCCCGGCTCTCTTGGCAGTTGCGGTGCTCACACAT
>NW_009710472.1:0-2096 GCF_000703405.1 Apaloderma vittatum | reverse complement strand
CCCCCAGCCTGCACCATCTCTAACAAAGCCTCTCTGATAGTGGTCCTGCTAGCCCTTGCTTCAGGAAGGGCAGGGCTGGTGTCACTCTGTGGAGCTGCTGTGCTTTGGGATTCTGTCCCACCCTTTTGAGGTCCTGAGCTGAGGGGTCTGTCTGCACCCCGACTTGTTGGGCAGGGGCTGCCGGAACAGAGCTGTACCCTGCCCTGGGCCACCCTCCTGCTTGCTTTGCTGTCTCGTGCCTGGCATCGTGCAGCCCATCCCTGGAGCATCCCGTCACAGTGCCAAAAGCTGCCTCAATGAATGTTGGGGTGCAAGGAGGAGGGTAGCCCCATGGCACCACCCTTGGGCAGGGGAGAGTGGCTCTGTCTCTGCTTCCCCATAAGGGGAGGTCCTGAGCTTAGTATTGGGAGGCACAGACCACCTGGGGCAGCCAAGATTTATTTTGGCACCTTGACCACTTCTTGAGGTGGGTCACAGCCCCATAGGCACTGGTAGGTGCCCCTGATACCATGGGGCATCTCAAAGCCTGCAGCAGGGTCTCCATACTTAGGGATGAGGCTTACCTGGTGCTCTACCAGCAGGGCAGATGGGATCTGTGGGGCAGAGGGGATCTGTGGGGCAGGGTCCCACACAGGGCTCATGATAGGGCACAGGCAGCCGACTTGCCTGCTTTTGGGCCCATGGGCTGGCCAGTCCCACATGAGTACCCACGCTCCAGCCAGTCCCATGTCAGAATCCATCTGTTGACCTGTCCCATGTGAGAATCCACGCACTGACCAATCCCGTGCTGGAATCACTGCGCTGACCAATCCTGTATGAGAATCACTGCTCTGACCAATCCCATGTCAGAATCCATGTGTTGACCAATCCCGTGTGAGAATCTATGCACTGACTAATCCAATTTAAGAATCTATGCACTGGCCAATTCTGTACGAGAATCCATGCACTGACCAATCTCAGTTGAGAATCCATTCCTTGGCCAATGCCAGGTGAGAATCCAGGTGCTGCCCAATCCCATGTAAGATTCCATGTCCTGACCAATCCCTTGCAAGAGCCTGTGCATGGACCAACTGTGGTGGAGCCCACTGCTGCAGACTGGGTCCCAGCCCGTTCTGGTGTGAATCTGCTCCTGGTGGATCCCTGGTGCGGGAGCTGCTCCCTGACCAGTCCTGGTGGTTGGTTTGGGGCTGGGAGAGGTTGAAGAGGGGTTGGAGGGACCCCCATGCTTCCCTGGGGACATACCGGGGGCAGTGTCCCCCATGCTCTGCCTGGGGACAGATTTGCTGTGGGGTCACTGTGGGACCGAGGCGAGAGGTCAGGGACTCAGGGGGTGAGTGTTTGCAAGAAGGCATGGCTGGGGCTGTGGGGCCAGTGCCAGGCAGGCTGTGGCCTGCGGGGCCAGATCCAGACCCGCTGCCTGCAGATGTTGCCTTTTTAGGCACTGGAATACAGCACATCTCTGCCTGTGGCCGGCCCTGTGCCGAGCCATCATCAACTGGCAGATCAGGGCCATCCCCTGCTCTGGGTACGCGGAGGCACCTGTGTCTCTCTCCTGCCCCCTAAACCCCCACTTTTTCCCCCCAAACACCCCCAAACTGGCCTGGGGATGCTGTCTTCTCCCCCTTCCCCTAGTTGGCACTTGACAGCCCTGGAGCTGATTGCTCAAACTGCCCCGGAACCGAGACCTGCCCTTATTTGGGTTGAAACCAGGGCTATTTTGGCGCTGCTGCCTCCATCGCAGCCCCACAGAGACTCCCTGTGTGTTGCCTTCCCTGTCCTGTTGCCCTGTGCAAGGCCTGGTGGTCTGGTCAGCTGGGGGCTGTCACCCTTCTGCCTGCGGGTCCTGGGGTGCTGGTGTGGGGTGGAGCAGCTGATGTCCCCAGCGGTATCTCAGCCCCAGTCTGCAGGGCTAGGAACCCCGGGTGACCTCCGTTCTGGTCCTGCTGCCGCCTTCCTGGCGAGGGTGAGCCATGAGGCAGCTCCTGGAGAACATACGAAAGGGTGAGACAGGGGGCATGAGGTCTGTCCCATCTTGGGGGACATCTCTGGCTTGGTGGTGGCACTTTGTTGTGCTCTATCCTCCCTGGGAACCACCA
>NW_009710471.1:2825-3392 GCF_000703405.1 Apaloderma vittatum | reverse complement strand
GGCCTTTTCCAGTCTGGGCAATTCTGTGATTGTTTTCAGCATGATATCCCATGAGAATTTCCAAGCAGGTCCTTCATCAGGCCAAAGCCTGCTCTCCTGAAGTCCTATTCATGGCCTTGTTCTCTTCTCTCAGGAACCTCAACTCTCCTTGCTCACCCCTGACTCTCACATCCCTGAGCAGCTCCTCCCTGTTTGTAAGCACAGTATCCCACAGGGCACCTCTTCTCACCAGCTCTACAGTCACCCATGTCAGAAAGGCATCACCAATGATCTCCAGGAAGCTCCTGCATGGCTTTCACCTTGCTATGTTGCGTCTTCGGCAGATATTGGGGTAGTTTATTTCTGTCACGAGGGTCAGGGCCTGCAAACATGAGGCTTCTTCCAGTTGTGTGAAGGCCTTCTCTACTTCCTCCTCCTCATCAGGAGGTCCATAACACACACACACACACACGGCAGCCTTGCCTGTGACCCTTCAGCTCTCAGGGCCTGCTGAGAGCTGGCCCTTCCCAGGGCCATCCCCAGGCAGAGCTCCACGTTCTCCTGCCACTCTCTGCCAGACGAGGCAAC
>NW_009710471.1:791-1181 GCF_000703405.1 Apaloderma vittatum | reverse complement strand
GGGTTGGTTGCTGGGTCAGGGACTCGGCCGCCTGCCAGGGTCAGCTCTCAGCCTGCCCGAGGAGCTCCCCATGGCACTGGGGGAGAAGATATGTGGTCAGGTGGGAACCCAGCAGGGCAGGAATTGTGTTTCTGCTGTTGAGAGGCTGCAGTGTGATACAGGTATGTTTATAAGTCCACATCACCTCACAGCAACTGCAGAGAGTCCATCTGAAGAAGGCCATCAAAGCAGCATTTATATGAAAAGAAAGGAATCTGTGCTTTCAGTTTTTCACTCTTGACTGGCTGAATGGGGAGTGAGAAACGGGAATTTATTTCCCTGTTCTTGTCAGGCACCGATACCCCAGTCCTTGCTAACACTTGTCTGAGCCGCTCCCCAGCATCGACACCC
>NW_009710471.1:0-472 GCF_000703405.1 Apaloderma vittatum | reverse complement strand
ACTGCTGGAGAGAGTCCAGCGCAGCCACAGAGATGATGGAGGGAGTGGAACATCTCCCTGGTGAGGAAAGGCTGAAGGAGCTGGGGCTCTGCAGCCTGGAGGAGACTGAGGGGTGACCTCATAAATGTTTATAAATATGTAAAGGATGAGTGTCAGGAGGATGGATCCAGCTCTTCCCAGGGTTGTCCAATGACAGGACAAGGGGCAATGGTTAGAAACCGGAACACAGGAGGTTCCACAAAACCATTATAAAAAACTTCTTCCCTGTGAGGGCGACAGAGCCCTGGCACAGGCTGCCCAGGGAGGTTGTGGAGTCTCTTTTTCTGGAAATGTTCAAACCTCGCTCGAATGTGTTCCTGCGTGACCTACTTTGGGTAACCCTGCTCCGGCAGGGAGCTTGGACTGGATGATCTTTTGAGGTACCCTCCAATCCCTGACATTCCGAGATTCTATGTGATTGAACTGCCCCTGG
>NW_009710470.1:1934-2185 GCF_000703405.1 Apaloderma vittatum | reverse complement strand
CCCCTCAGCCAACGCCGAGGGGAAAGGGGCTGTGGGGCCGGGCATCGCGCTGACTTGGGAAGAGGCAAAAACCCTCCTGGAAAGCAGAGGAAATATGCACAGCTGAAAACTACAGGGAAGGGAAGGAGGGGAAGGAAGGGAAGGAGGGGAAGGAAGGGAAGGAAGGAAGAGGAGGAAGGAAGGAAGGAAGAGGAGGAAGGGAGGAAGGAAAGAGCATAATCTCTTGATTATCTTACTCAAGTACAGGAAGA
>NW_009710470.1:1175-1856 GCF_000703405.1 Apaloderma vittatum | reverse complement strand
ATTATTCTTTCCATCTCCAAATCTTCGTGGATGCGTGCTTATACCTTAACGACGATTTGGTTGCTGCAGTATTGCACAGCCCGTTCATAGGCACCATCACCCAGAGTTGCCTTCCAAAAGTTGTTGCGCACCTCAGTTTAAATGTCCCCCCCTTCCCCTGTCACTACTCAGCTTGCGACTCAGGGGAAGTCACCTTCTTGTTTCTTCAGGTCCCTCCCGGACACCTCTCCGCGTAAGGAGAAAGGCCGGGAGTGCAGAACCACGCTCCCATGTGCGGAGTCGGGGGAGGGAAAGGGTCGCTGGCAGCCACCAGCTGCTCTCTACCGAGGGTCCTCTGCCACACCGCTCTGCTCCCCGCGGAGCACCGCCTCCCACTTTTTTTTTCCCTTTCCAGCCTGCCGTTTACCTTCCGGAAAAGGACTGACAAATGGATCTTCAGAAAAAGAATAAAAAAAAAAAAAGAAAAGAAAAGTTATTGCCCTTTCTTTACCTACAAACTCACCTCCTTCCCCTCGCGCCCCCACCTGTGTCCATCCTGCAGCCGCCCGGCACTGGCTCTCGGACCTTCCGTCGGTTCATGAATTCCTGCCCGGTGTGGAATGGGGGAGGCCGGCAGCGTGCACACACCGGGAAACGTTTGGGCGATCGCTGTCGAGCTTGTTGCTGGTTTCGAAGGAGGGA
>NW_009710470.1:0-1101 GCF_000703405.1 Apaloderma vittatum | reverse complement strand
TCAAATAAGGTGCCTTTTTTCCAGCTTCCAGTCCCAGACAAAGGCGAAACAGGCCGCTTGTAATTATTTTTTAAATTTTATTTGGAAATCTCATCCAGAAACACTGGTCAATAATAAATATATCGATAGTTATCAAGAATATATAAAAAATAAAGACAGGGTGTTATCTTTGAGGCCCTAACCAAAAACAAACAAACGAACGAAATGAGTAATAACAATATTTCAAGCAAATGCCCAGGAACATGTACCGAAAAGGAAATATACCGTAACAAAGATTCCGATTTAGTTGTAGTCACTGATCTGGCAAGAGACGACCCCGCATGCAAAACTAAACCAGGGCAAAAAAAAAAAAAAAAAAAAAAAAGCAGCAAACCAGAACAAAACCAAAGCCAACAAGAGAAATAAGCGACGAGGACCCCAGCCCGCTGAACTTGCACATTTCACTGAGACAAGGAGATGGGAGATTTGGCAGAACAGACCTGCAGGAGGGTTGTGCTGTGTTTTTGCACTATTTCCCTCCTTTTATTTTTCCTTTTTTTTAAAAGCAGACACAGAGGAACGAAGAAAAAGAACCTCAGACAAAACCGCATCGCACGCAATCCAATCTGAAAAAAAGAAACCACAAAAAACCCACCCCCAAATAAACCAACCACACACAAAACTTCAGGGATTCACTCGGAAGTCCCTGTTGCCAGGGAAGCGGCCCGTGGCGGGTCCCCACGGGTGGGAAGCCGCGGTGGGCAGCATGCATGCACTTGCTGGGCTACCTCGGGCCGCAGCAGCTGGGGTTGGAGAGCGAGGTTTCGGAGGTGTCGCCGTGCGAAAGGAAAGAAAGAAAAATACCGCAAAAAGAAGGAAAAGAAGCCCCAGACCAATCTCATCGTCTCATTAGCTGCGGACACTACACTGACAACCATGTCTTTTTTTTTTCTTATCCTCCTTTTGCATTCATTTTAAGGAGTTATTTACATTTGCTCATCATCAAGGGCATCATTGTTATTATTATTATTCTTTTTACAATAGGGACTTTTTTTTCCGGCTTAGTATAATAAGAAAGCATCGCCCGAGGAGCCGGCTAAAACATTACCTTTGCAAGGTCCT
>NW_009710469.1:0-210 GCF_000703405.1 Apaloderma vittatum | reverse complement strand
CTGTGGAGCTGCCTGAAACCGCGGCACAGACGGGACGTTTGGCCGAGTTTCGGACGTGTTTACACGGACTTTGCAGGGAGCGATTTGCGGTTCGAAGAAAGACACTTGCAGCGTGGGTAAGGCCGGGGGCTGAGGCCGGGTAAGAAGTGGAAATCCATGGCGCTGCAGCTCGGACTCGCCTCCCGAAAACTTCACTCGTTTGGTTTATGA
>NW_009710468.1:0-444 GCF_000703405.1 Apaloderma vittatum | reverse complement strand
TCAGCATGGGATTTGGGTCTCAGGGCAGCAGGTCTGGCTTTCCAGGGCAGCAGCTTCATTTTATCTGGTTACACCACTGGACAACACCACATCTGGGTCAGAATCACTGCTCTGAGAGTGTGAGCTCTGGTGAGGACTTGTCCCTCTCCCTCCTGCTTCAGGTAACATTATGGAATAAAATATCTTTATTTTTAAAGCTGAGAGAGGATAAAGGGCAAATTCTCACATCTTTTCAAGGGAATGCTGACGCTTATTGACATTTCTGACGCAGCCACTAGATGCCCCTGTTTTCTGATGAGCACTGCAGAACTAGGCATGCACTGGGATGTCACAGCCAAGACCCAAACTTGGAGCTCAGACTATGTAGAAATCCTGATTGCCTCAGCCTCTTCCTCCCCCATGACTGTTGTTCCACCTATGGCAACGTCCTGCCATGTTGGACAT